>NW_027107005.1:9287-12794 GCF_000696795.3 Halyomorpha halys
AGCAACTTAAAAATGTATGAATAAAATTATTCACTTATGATTAATATTCTATTTTTGAATTAAGATGTTATGATTGGAGAGTGTTGGTTTACAATATGAGAAGGTAACAAAAAAGGCGGGATTTAAATGAAGATGTGAAAGAAGCATGCCAGAAGAAGGTAGTGAATTTCAGAGGACAGTGGAGCAGGATAAAAAGAAATGTTCAAATGTTTTAGTTTATGGGAAGATATGTAGAGATTAGAACAGCAATATCTCGTTTGTTGTGAGTGAGATAGATGATTTGAATTCCAGGAGACTGTAGATGTAAGAATAGTGCTGGAAATTGATAGTTTAGTATAAGTAAGATCTGAGAAAATACTGCTGAAAATACTACTGTGAAGAGCAACTTCAACTTGCTGTAGAAATAAGAAATAGGAGAACACTTTGAGGTATCGAATAAAAATCTTAAAAAGGAAATATATAATAATTTACTTGATTATGATTATGAGATTGTGGAAACTATTGTATTAGAGTAGTTTCCTACTATTATTTAATTGTATTGGTACCACTACCATATGTAAGGTTATCTAGCTTTTGTTTACAGCAAAATATAGCCCTTGTTTATAAGTGTACATTTCCGTTAATGTTCTCACTTCTCTTTGCAAAATATAAAAGGTTATGGGTCCAGTATACGCTTAATAGCTTTATAGGATTGCAAAGAAATCAATATATGAAAAGTAGTGATATGTGAAGTGTTGTGATCAACCAAAAATCAGAATTCATCGGTGTTAGTGGTTAGGAGTCGTGTTAATTAGGTACTTTCTGTTTTTTAAATAGAGTTAAAATCAGAATGGAGTTTTTCAAACACGTGAAACCATTGACAGGTGAGTCAGATTGGCCGGTTTGGAAGCGGAAAATAAGAGATCTTCTAGACTACCTTGAGGGTGTTATTGACGGTCTGTTAGTTAAGCCTGAAAATCTTAGTGAAGGTGCTTCAGAAGCTGCAATAAAAGAGTATAAAGCCAAAGTTGACCTATTTAGAAAAGCAAATAGTTATGCTTAATCCATGATTGCAAGTTCTGTAACTAACTCTGTATACCAGAAAATAATGGATCAAGAGACTGCTTTTGATACTTGGAGTACATTGAAGCAACTTTTTGAAGCATCATCAAAAGACCAGTTATTCACGATTTGTACAGATTTCTTTTCATTTAAGTGGATTGATGGTGAGGATGTTTCAATGCATATAGCTTGGCTGAAATCACTTTGGAATGAACTAAATAATGGTCTGCAGGCTAGAAATGAGAATGTTTTGCCGGATCTATTGTTGGTTTGCAAAATTCTTAATATATTGCCAAATAGTTTTATTTCCTTCAAATCAAGTTGGATGTTGTTAAAAAGTGAAGATACAACATTTGAGGATTTCACTGTTCAGCTTTGTACATTTGAAAGGAATTTTATGAAACAGAAGGGTTCTAGTTCTGTTTCACAGGAGTCTTTGGCTGCAGTATCAAAGCAAAGGATAGGGCAAAAAGGAAAAAGTAAGAGTAAAAATCACAATAAATGTAATTACTGCAAACAGGCTGAACATTGGGTTAGGAACTGTGAGAAATGGATTTCTGATGGTAGACCGAAGAAAAACCAGGAGGTTTCAGCAGCTGATAGTGCAGGTCTTATGCTTGTTGAAGTAGAAGATCTATCAGTTGAATCATCTAGTCAACTGTCTACATGGTGGATAGACAACAGCGCTACAAGGCATGTAACAAATACAAATTGGTTTTACATAGATTTCAAGAAGTTTGAGAGTCCATTAGGCATAAAATCAGCTGAAAAAGAAATCCTACCAGCCACAGGAACTGGAACAGTTAAAGTAAAAAATTTCACTACTGGAGAGATGTTTTTGTTGAAGGATGTTTGGTATGTTCTTAATTTATGCAGGAATTTGTTCTCGGTGTTGGCAGCTCAAGATAAAAACCCAACAAGTGTATTTGAATCAACAGCTACACAGCGCTGGCTTTCAAATCAGGGAAAGTTAATGCTGTATGGAACAAGGGAACATGGGGCCACTCTTTACAAAGCAATAATTGAACTAGTAAAACCAAATCCTGAAGTGAATATTGTTGATGATTTGTTGCAGCTGTACCACCAAAGGTGGAGTCATCGAGATAAGTGGCATGTCCAAGCTAAAATGCTCAAAGAATTGAACATAAAAGTTGCAATTTTGTGAGCCGTGTGTTTATGGAAAGGCACATAAACTTCCATTTGGACATATACAAAAATCAACAAAACCAGGAAAGTTACTGTCAGCAGATGGACCATTTCCAGAGTCGTTTTCAAATAAAAGGTACTTAGTTGATTTCAAGGACAGCTATACTAATTTTTGTTACGGCTATCTGATGTCAGAAAAATCAGAAGTTAAAGAAATGTTGAAAAGGGTTTTTCAGCATACAAAAGTAATGGGCCATCCAATATAAGAAATGATTACTGACAATGGTGGTGAAATGGATAACAATGAAATCGCTTTGATTTACCTGATGGTATGCACCAGGCCAGATCTTGCTTACAGCATTAGTGTTCTCTCAACAACCCTGGACTTTCCTAGTAATCAGGATATTGTACGACTGAAGAGAGTATTTTGCTACATCGCTGGTTCATCCAGTTTGGGAATACCATCCACGGCGAACGGGAGTTGTAAACTCAGCTGTTTCAGTGATGCAGACTTTGGTGGATACAACAAAACAGGATGTTCAACTTCTGGAGTCGTTGTGACGTACGCAGGAAGGGCAGTTCATGGCTGAGTCAGCGTAACAAATGACAACAACTTCGACAACTGAAGCGGAGCTATTTGCAGCAAATGAAACAGTAAAAAAAATTATCCTGCTGTCTAGACTATTTGAAGACATGCGGTGTCCCCAACAAGTGCCTATGCTTCAAATTGACAACTAAGCAACAATTTGTCTGTGCCACAATCCAGAGAACCATCGCCGCATGAAGCATACACAAGTGAAATTATTTTTCATAAGAGAAAAAATTTTGGATGGTGTTCTCAAAGTACAGTACATCCCCACAGAGGAACAGGTCGCGGATTTTATGACAAAGACACTACCAAGACCTAGGCTTGAACATTTAATCAAGAAACTTGGACTGTCTTCATGTTTGTCAAATTAAATAAAAGATATAAAAAGGGAAAGTATTGTAGTAGAATAGTTTCCTACTATTATTTAATTGTATTGGTACCACTGTCGTATGTAAGGTCGCATTGTTTACAGCAAAATATAGCCCTTGTTTATAAGTGTACATTTCCGTTAATGTTCCCACTTCTCTTTGGAAAATATAAAAGAAACAGGTGTCAGGAGCAATGGAATAGCTAAAGTGTATTATTGACCATTAGGAAATATTAGGTTAGGCTTGTATAAGAATAACAGTTAACTATACAAGAGACACTAAGCATCTAGGAATTCATCATGTGGATATTATAAATAAAATAAAAACATTTTGATCGTAAATATAATAGAAATAGCCAATTAT
>NW_027107005.1:12844-14641 GCF_000696795.3 Halyomorpha halys
GTTACCCAGGGACCGCGGCTTCATAGACTGTGCCCACGAACTGGTGGACGCAAGAGAGCGTAATGAAGCCCGTTTCGAGAAGCAGGAAGCAGATTGGACTGAAGTCAGGTCACCGAGAAGACGTCAACGAAGCCCGACCAGGCGTACTAGCCGCGGTGGAAATTACGAAAAACGACTGAGCAAGGGGCCAGACGATAGGAGGCGGAGGCGCTGTTACGAGTGCAACCGCACAGGTCACATTGCGGCGCAATGTAAACTCACAAGGTGCTACGAGTGTGGCAGGCAGGGACACGTTGCAAGAGAGTGCACGAGGCGCGATCACCGACCGAACAGAAGGGAACCACAGCCAGAGCCGATGGAGGTCAATAACCAGGACTGGAGCGGGAGACGAACCGGAGAGAGGAGTAGAAGACACTACAGAAGCGACGAATCTTCGGGAGACGAGAGCGTCCGGTCTGGGCGCAGTTGTCCGGCTGCAACGAGGCATGAGGTAAGCAGGGAGAATCCTTGGAGGGGAGGACCATCGGGAGCGGAGCTGTTGGGGGGGGGGGCGCGCGCGCTCAGATTGAGGACGCGGTAGCGGGCGGGGCAACCAACCGGGGGGAGTAATCATTATTAACAGTGCTAGTACGGAGCAAGGGACAAGGTTGCGCGTGGCGAGGTTGGGTGGGACTGGTTTGAGTTTTCTCATCGATACAGGGAGCTCCATTACCCAAGAACGCTCGCGGAATCAGACGGTTTTTGGGTATGGTGAACTATTATCGGTAATTCATACCGGGAATAGCAGAACTCACACAACCGCTGACCGATATACTACGGAAAGGGCGACGATTCCATCTAGGACCGGACCAACTAACTAGCATTAAGAGGTGCCTAGAGGTCTTGACCTCGTGTCCACTGTTGGCGTTTCCCGACTTTAACAGAACGTTCAAAATCACGACAGACGCAAGCGAGGTTGCTATCGGAGCTGTTCTGTCCCAAAATTTCGAAGCAGGCGAGAAACCGATAGCATATGCCGGACGGAAATTAAACGATGCCGAACAGCGCTATAGCGCAATCGAACGAGAACTTTTAGCAGTGGTATGGGCGGTGGAGTACTTTAGACCGTACGTATATGGACGGCGGTTTGAGCTACTGACAGACCACAAACCTTTAGTACACTTAGCTACGCTCAAAGAATCGTCCGTGCGGGTATCACGTTGGAAAGAACGGTTGGCGGTCTACGACTTCAAAACGATTCACAAGAAGAGTGTCGAGAACGCGGTTGCGGATTGGTTGTCTCGAGATTTAGTGGTGAATCCGATTGAAGACGAAGCAACCGCCGCGGAACCGTTCACACTACGATATCTCCGCGAATGGGCGGCAACCGGACCGGAAATCCCGTTAGTACAAAGCGAACCAGAGGGAAACACAACACCAACGGACAGACCACAGGAACTCCCAGAAATGGACGACATTATTAATAACAAAAGACATCAAATCGAAACAAGACCCCGGAATCGAAACCAGGGTGAGTACGTACGAGGGACTCTCGACAGTATTAGTTCGCACACCCGCATCAATAGACGAGAACGCGCTAGAAAATATATTCATGGAATTCACCAGCCCGGAGGGGAATTGCTATATTTATACCGGAAACAGGCTAATCATAGAGAAATTGAAACGGTTATGGCGACAAGAGAGGATAGGGATGGGGTATTCGTTGACTAGGTGTCTTAAACAGGTGGAAACAATCACGGAACCAGAAGCACAATTGAGAATCGTCAACGAACACCATTCGGGCAAAACAAATCATCG
>NW_027107005.1:20211-32709 GCF_000696795.3 Halyomorpha halys
ATTGCAGAAGTAGATATTTAAATAGAGCAGAGCTGTAAATAAACATTAAATAATAACACAGATGACTAAGTCCAAGGTGGGACAGAGCAACTAAGAATAGAACAAGTTGAGCTAATGGTTAGAGGTTGTAAACAAAATATTTTACTATATATGATTTTAATTCAATATACAGCAATTATATTGTTATATATAATAACTAATTATATTCTTAAAGCATAAAAGGTTATTAGTATTGTACAATCGTAAAAAATAGTTGAGTATAGAAAGTCAATATATTGTTCAAGGTGTAGTTTTAAAAATGGTGAAGAAAAACCAAAACTTTAACAACTAACATCTGAAGAAACCATATAGTACATAAAAAGGATTGGAAATTTAATTATATAATATTTATATAATTTAATTATTTAACATTGCTAACATAATTGAAAAATAAAATCATGTATTACCATTAAGATACATTGTTAGCAATAGTAAGTTTTATTTCTATTTTTAAACAATGGTCACCATTTTTTGCAAACAAAATAATATAAATAGTGACATTTTCATAAAATATTTTCAGCTCACCAACATATAATCCTGTGTTTGTGTTTAATTGCTTTAATTTGCCAGGAGACTTGCTCGTAACTGTTTCTCCATGATCGATGGTTAATGATCCTTCTTGTTCATTTCTAAAAAATACAACATGAATTAATCTGGTATTAATTTTTCAACAATGAAGATAATTTGTCATGTTAGTTACAAATTATATTTCAATTGTTTCCACAAAGATTTCCTGAGTCAGAAATCTTGTAAATAAAAAATAAAAACATTTATAGTAAATTAGGACTTTAATTTTCTTACTATCCTTCTTGCATTATTAAAATTAAAACTAATTTAATGCACTACAGGTCTTTTAGTAAAAGACACTTGTCTTGATGAATGTATTATTGATTTAGATTTTAAGGAGCTTGAGTGAAATAGCAGTAGGGTATTTTTTTCTTTTCATTAAATCTTTCATTGCAAGAAATCCTGTAAAAATTTAATGTGAAAAAGCACTATTGTCTAGAATAACAGTTCCTAAACTTTTTTCTTTTTGGGATAAAAAATATTTCATAGCACCCTTGTTAGGTAAAAAAAAATATTTAAAAAATCACCATAATTATCATTAGAGTGGTTGAGTATGTAAGAAAATAACAAAAAACAGTACCAAGTATGTGCTGGAATGCAATATTTTGAAAAGTGGAATTCGCTTTTGGTACCCCTGGCATACACTTAGGTGTATGCCAAGTGTGCACAGCACCTACTTTGGGAACCGCTGGTCGAGAATGATATTTGGGAACAGACTGATGTTGAATTTAAGAGAGGCACACTATGGCCACTAAGAACTGAATAGACTAGACATTTCAACCAATAAATAAAAAACTATATTCAAACTCTAAAAATTGCTGATACCTTAGATATGGACAGTCCCATATGTGATGGATATGAGGAAAATACAGAATAGCAATTGCTGATTTTTACAAATATTTATTTTGAATTAAAAATATGCTTTTTTCAAACACACACACACACACGAAGGAACGCACGCACGCACGCACGCACGCACACACACACACACACACACACACACACACACACACACACACACACATATATCACAATTGCATACCTTGTAAAGCTTCATCATTTTAAAAATACTTCAACAAAACATTTTCAGTGATTTGGGAGAAAGAGGTGCATGAACTTGATATATATCTACATCCTATTGAGAAAGATCTCTGAACAATTAAAAACTATTCTGATAAAATGATGAAGTATAAATTGTATACAAATTTATGACTGATGTGATCATCACAAATAGCACCAAATTAGTCAATTCTTAAGTACTTATTCATTTAAGGTCTGTTCTTTTATTAGTTTAATGTCCTTATGTACTCCAAGTAAGGCAGGAAGGATACGTTATTCTATAGAATACCAACCTATTCTAGCCAGAGTTACAAAATTAAGATTTATACTGAGGATTCACCACAAATTACAAGTCTACCCTCCCAGGTTTTGCACAAAAATGAAGTGGCCACAACAAAATTAATTAATAAGGGTTTAGTGAACAATTCTACTACCCCTGTTGTTTTTACCCCTGTTCTGTTTAAATACTTGCTATTTATTATTTGACGTACAATTATTGTTCAGTTTTTCTTTTCTCATTAGTTATAAAAAATTGGCTTTCAAAAAGCTGTTTTAAACAGGCAGCACCATATTAATCATTTCTAAAACATCTTTCTCTGTTAATAATTACCAAATATAATAACTATAAAAATACATTAAATATATATTAAAATATATTAAAAAATATAAGTGGATACATTATATTATTTAGCAAAGGGTAGAAATAACTAGGTTTTTTGTAGAATTTTTAAATTTTTTGCAATCTCCAGTAATATCATACTGTAAAATGAACATTTTTTATTCGAAAGACAAATCAGTATTGAGAACCAGCATTAAATTGTAATTAACTTTATAGTTTATTAGGAAATATGTATTTACCTTGTTGCTTTGACTCGATGCCACATTCCGTCATCTATTTTGGTATCATTAAACACAATGAAGGTTTCACCACTTCCTAAATTATATCTCATATGAAGATAACCATCTTTTACTCCAAGAGCTAAATAATCGCTAGATGCTTGAGATAAATCAGACCTTCCTGTCCACAATATCAAGCCAGATGGAGATGTTGTCCGCAGTCGCATATTTATTCCCACTTTATTACTTAAAATCCTGATAAATTAAATTTTAAACATATAAATATTTGTGTTAATTATAAATATTTCATAAATTCAAAGATAAATGGTCAAAATATATAGAAGAAATGAATATTAACAAAGATTTTCCAATTAGATTTTTTTTAATAATTATTATGTTAGTATTTGATGAAAATAAAAGGCTATTGTGTGGCTTTATATAATAGTACAAATCTCTCCATACTCTGTGGGCTGATTAGTTTGTGATTAAGTTTGAGTTCAAAAATACAATCATAATAAAAATGGAGAATCATATACTATACCATCATACCATTGCAATATATATAATGTTCAATTTCATTTTCCACTTTCTACAATCTACAGATTGGTGTTTCCACAAATATCAATATAAAATAACATACTAGTGATTTCTATACAATGAAGATAGTTAGTTATTTTTTATTTATCAAACCTCTCTAAAGTGAATCTGTCAATCAAAACAGCTTTACTTCAGTTTCTACAAAAGTGCTTTAAAAGCTAGAGGAATAAAGCTGTTCCTTATGTTAGATTAGAATCATCTGGCTCTATACCTCATGATTTCTCTCCTGGCATAAATGTCAAGGTTTCTAAACAAAGATCAAAGAACTGAAGCCGTGACAAGAGGGTAGTTAAAACATCTCCGTGCTAGCACTTCTTCAGGCATTTGATCCACATTGCTATATGTGGCATAACCTTTCTTTCCCTCAAAGCATTTGTTTTAACAGTAATGAATAATTTTTATTCAAAGGTATCTTTGGTATGCACAAAATCCCTCTAGTTACTTCCTTCTAATCTTTTGTGACTTAAAAGTGATTGTAATAAGTAAAAACTAGATCCATTAAGAAGAACCTTTTATTATATATTGAAAATCAAACTAATAGATATAACTTGAAGACACACACTAAATACATTAATGCATGCAATTGAGGCTAAATAATAACAACTGAGTAAAGGTAGAGCACTGGTATATAATAACCTATTTACATACATTACATTCTCCACCAATTGAATAAAAACTAGTCCATTTGATAAAGGTCATGTCATCGTCTGAAAGGTAACGTGGAGGTGCTCGTTGTCTTGACGATCTGAGAACTGGAGGCGCTTCAGGCTGATTGGGCTCAGGAGGATCAGCTACATAGGGCTCTTCTGTGTCATGCTGACCATAGTCAGTGCCAGAAAAGTTTCTTATAGCATCTGACTCTTATGGTTCAGCAGTAGTTGGAACCCCAAGTCTCCTAGGTAGGTAGAACGGCGGGGCAAATGTGACACTTTTCTATATACTAATTTCTATAATCGATACTAGGGACGATACTAGCTGATTGATGTATCGCTTTAAACTACGCTCTGAATCCAATATGATGATGTAGTGACATTTTCCTAGTTTCCTGGTGACGATTCCAAACTGCCAAACATCCTGGTTATCTTGATGGACTCTCTCCCTGTTGTGACTTAAAAGTGACTATAATAAGTAAACACTAGATTCATTAAGAAGAACCTTTTATTATATATTGAAAAACAAACTAATAGATATAACTTGAAGACACACTCTAAATACATTGATGCACGCAATTGAGGCTAAATAATAACAACTGAGTAAAGGTAGAGCACAGTTATGATCCCTAAAGGGTAACCTATTTACATACATTACATAATCCTAGGATTTTTCAATTCTTCATAGATATACCTTGCTAACAATTTGAAACAGTATAGGTGTTTAGTTCCAAATATGTCAAGTCACACCAATGATTCCCATGCTTTCCTAACCTACATTACCTTAAGGTAACAATACTAACTTACAGTGAATAACAAATTACTAAGAGAAATGTTGTAAGAAAGAGAGGGTTTGTAAGAGTATATGTATTTCACTATCCAATATATCATAATAGTGAGTTGTTGTCAATGCCATTTGGAAAGGCCAATCCTTCTCTGATTTTTTATGTGGCAGGCCAATGTGAGTCAGTTTCCAGCAGAATAGAAGTCAAGGCATGTCTCTTTTGGCTTCATGGTCTCCAGGTAGTAGATCAAGGTGACAACAATACTCCTCTGAACATCATTTGATAATTAATCATCTGCCCAGGGTCTCACCTACCATTAAGTCTTATATGATGATTTGAGGCCTCCCTTACTGTACATACAATCCTTAGTACTGATTTTTACTAATTAATAGCTGAGTGAAACAAGGTAAGAAGGTATGCCTTATGTAAGGATTATGTAATCAATGTTCACCCTCAATTTTATTAGTTTTTTTTTTTTAATGGAAATAGAACATTCAGTTAGTCAAAATCCTTACTGGATCTACTTGGAGATTAATGATTTTGTATTTACCGAGTTCCTGAAATATTCAGTTACATGGGGAGAAGATGGTTGGGGGTGCGTAAGTATTATAATAAAATAAGGCTGTATGAGAAAGCAATATTAAAATTAAGTAATAGAAAAGAAGAAATATTACAATAAATATGAAAATCTAGTTAGTAAATATATGTACAAAATGAAAATTATACTTTTCTTATACAGCCTTTATCATCTTATAATATTTAGACTGTACATGTCTTGCAATACTATTTATGTGTCTATAACATTAGTTATTTTCTAATCATTCTGTGTATCCATTTATTCATTGGTTCTTATCTTGTTTTTTGTTCTTAGCACTGATGAAGACTTGAAATTTCGGCCTAAACGTTGGCACTAATAAATAAGTTTTTACTTATTTGTGTTCTTTGCTGACTGCATCTTATCCTCATTGATATATACCCACAGTCAACTATGAACTCATCAGAAATACACAGTTATGTTAAAAATACTAACAATAAGAAATATACATTAGGTTCAACAACCTCTAACATAAAAATTAATATGAAATCAGTCGATCACTTACGCTAAATCATTTTCGGTGTTAAAATAAATCTTTTTATGTTGTTAACCAAAATATTTATTTAAAATGATTTTTTTTCTATTATAAGTTGATTTTGTATAAGAGTTTTAATATTTACCTGTTTAGAATTTCTGGATCTGTATAATGGAGGTGAGTGTTTCCAGTAAATGAAGCAACTGGTGGTATCATTAATTGACTGTTTTCTTCACAGTGCTTATCACATACACATTTGTAAAAATCAAAATGAGGAACACAATGAGCAACATCACCACATGGTTTAGCTACACAGGGATGAGGACAATTATCAACATTAACACCAGCAAGGGCTTCAGCCAAGATTTGCAGGGGACGATTGTTGATTAAGATCTAAAATATTTCAATAAATAAAATTAAAAAGAACTTAGATAATAATACATAATCCATAAATAACATTACAATTTAATAGATTTTCACTAATATGAACATAGATTTCATTGTTTATGATAAAAGCATTTTTTTGGTTTAGGGGGGGGATGGTGAAGGATAAGATGGGTAATTCATTTTCTTATACATACTTGTGGTTTACTATTGAACCAACTTTTTATTAGTTATTATGTTTTCTTAAAATTCAAAGCATCTGCCAGACCAGTGCAAGCTCAAAGTTTCTTTGAGTAAGCTTCACATGTTTCTTCAGGTTAACTGCACAAATTCTATTCTGCAGTACTAGTTCTAGGCTAGAGATGAGATCACTGGGTTAAGGAGAGTAAATCTGTTGCTGATCAGCATATTGAGTTGCTAATCAACTCTCTTGTTACGTATTCATATCCATCTGTTTGTTTACTTTGTTTCTTGACTTTCTCTGTTGTTTTTTCTCATGCTCCATCTTAAGTTCATTTCTTGTAATTACGTTTAATCAAAGTGTAAAGAGACTTCAGTGGAGTAAGGTGGTTTCATTGGAAAGATACTAGTGCATTGGAAGACCAGGAGCTTTGCAGAATGGACTTCTTTGAAGTTTGTTAATAAAAGAAATGTACTGGCTCTGAGTTTTGTAATTTGTTTGTAATCCTAATGGACTCAATTAAAACCCCACAGGCAGACTCTCGTTTCTGTTATGTCAATACAATCAAGATGCTATTTTTAATAACTATTCTTCAGATAATCTTCATTTTTTCACACAGGCTCTCTGACTAGTAGTCATTCATAAAGAATTCTACCTATATTAACTATTAATGAATGATTATCCATCTGAACTCCATCGACCAACAGACCCAAACACTGAAATGCCAAAAATCACGTCAACTGCATTTCATAAGTAACAGTTCTTAATCTAAATATTTTATTGGTGATTCCGGGGTGTCTCACCAAAATATTCTTTGCAAATGCCTGTAATGCTGGATCTATCAAGCATAGCATTAGAACTATAAAATATTAGTATGAACATGGCCATGATGCATTAAACATAAACATTTGAGTTCATTTTAGCCTTCTCAAAACCCCAACAATCACCCATCCTATTACTGTTTCAATCAGTTGCAATGAATTTCAGAATTTATGGCCAAATAATAATTTTTTTTAAATATATCAAAAAATATGCCGGTGCCGTAATATAACATAATGGGTTTATCAGAATTATTAAAATCTGAATCTGCTAGGGAATATCCAAACCCAAAATACATTAGGGAATATCCAATCCCTTTAGTAACACTTTCCTACCAAGGAGAGTTCCATGAATAATTTCTATTAAGTAAAACTTTGAATTAATTTTATAATTAGTACTTCTGTATTTAATGATTACTGAAATGCAGCCATTAGTTTTACATCACCTATTTTGTAAATGATGAGTTTTCATTTAGTATTTTTAAAGACATTTTATTAGCATTAAATACCTAAAATGTTCAAGAAATTTTAAAATTGAGTTCTGATCCTAAATCTAATAAAAATCTTTCTGTCAATGATAGGTTGGATTGGTGATAAAAAGTAATTTTACAAGTAGAAAATATTGTACAATCACTGATAGTCAGAAATGCACTAGCTGAGCAAGCAACTGGGCCAGAACGAGATGAAAATGTATCAGTTATAG
This sequence comes from Halyomorpha halys, assembly GCF_000696795.3. Taxonomy (NCBI): domain Eukaryota; kingdom Metazoa; phylum Arthropoda; class Insecta; order Hemiptera; family Pentatomidae; genus Halyomorpha; species Halyomorpha halys. The sequence goes on from NW_027107005.1 coordinate 27,902, forward strand.
GGGAGATTAACTAAACTACTGTGGGAAAAACAAATGAAATCAATCTCCAATATGTGAGAAGATATAAGAAGAGAGCACTTATCTGATAAAAATAAAAAAATAATTAAAAATTCACTATTGCAAAAGTTTTAAAGAGTTAAGCTACATAATAAGGCTACCATAATGTCATTATTTATATCATAAGCACAAATAAAAATAAAATATAATTAACAAACCTTTTGAATACATCCAACAAATGATGTTCTAACTTTAACTTTAGGAGAAACCATGTCAAAATTTGGAATCCCTCCAATATATATATTAAGAGGTAAGTAAAGTTGAGTAAAAGCTCCAGGCGATAAGATTTGAGCAGAAGGGTTTTTATCAACTTGCAAAACTGCAAGTCTTCCTGTTCTTGATATGGTTACTTCATGCCATTCACCTAGACTCAGAGGTTCTGAACTCCTAAACAATAGGATAAAAGAATTAAAATCCAGATCAGATGAGCTAAATAAACAAAAAATAACAATAATAATCAAATTATAGACATCCTAAATTTTAATATACTACAGGCAATATTATTAACATTTAATTAGACAAAAACAAACACACACACACAACGGTACGAGGTTGGCTGTCTTCGGTAGGCCTACAACTTGCAGATCACAAGACCGAGGTTCTCCTAGTAACTAGCAGGAAGCAGACCGAGTCTATCACTGTCACGGTTGGTAGTCACGAAATTCGTTCCCAGTCTAGCTTAAAATACCTAGGAGTCATGATAGATGCACGTCTCCGCTTTAATCTTCACACGGAGTATATCAGAACCAAATCTGCTAAAGTAGCATCCTTTTTGTTACGCCTTATGCCAAATGTCGGAGGTTCCAAAGAAAGTAGCCGAAGGCTTATTGCTACTGTTGTCCCCTCCATTATGTTATATGCAGCCCCGATTTGGAAACAAGCGATGGCTACCATATCATACAGGAGACAGATAGTTTCAGTGTACCGAAGAGTTTGTTTAAGGACAGTTAGCGCTTTTCGAACTGTTTCCTACGAAGCAGTGTGTGTGATAGCCCGAATGCACCTGTGGAACTTCTTGTTGAAGAAAGAAGCAGCCACTATGAACGACGCTTGCACTTGTCCAGAGAAGAAGAGCGAAAAACAACCATCGACCAGTGGCAGCAGCGTTGGGAGGCTGCAGATTCCGGGAGGTGGACTCACAGGTTAATACCCCATGTGGGCAAGTGGTATGGTCACCAGCATGGTGAGGTGGATTTTTACATAACCCAAATGTTGACTGGACATGGATGCTTTAGAGCCTACCAGTACCGCTTCAAACTGGACAACACCACAGAATGCCCTGGATGTCAGACTGTCGAGGAAACCGAGGAGCACGTATTTTTTACTTGCATTCGCTTTGCAGCAGAAAGAAGTGAATTGGAGAGAGTGTGTGGAGGACACGTCACACCAGAGAACGTGATGAGCTATATGCTACTTTCAGACCAGCATTGGAACGCAGTGAAGATATTCACCACAGTAGTCCTCAAGGGGTTGAGAGAGGAAGAGAGGGCTAGAAAACGTAACTAGCATGGAAACGTGAAAACCATGCGAAGAATGCAAGGTGGTGCCACACACACACACACACATTGTAATATGCGATTTTTGAGTAAATAGTATATTTTGATATATAAAGGGTTTTTGATGTATTTTATTTTATGTATCATTTTAATATTGTTCATTTGTTTTGTTTATCCAGAAAGCAAGCTAACCAATTTTCATTGTCCATAATAAATTCGTGATTCAAAACAAAACCAAGATGGCGGTATGTATCCTTCAAAAAGTCCATGGAATCAAGGCAGATTCAAATATCATAAAAACTATTTTAACTCTTCCCATCATAGAAGTCAAGAAATAGTGCGAAAGAATAATATTCAGAAAGTAAATCATTTGCAAAAATCTCTAAATGTTGTGCGACAATCGATTTTTACATGCAACATCGAGACAGGTTTTGGTTTTTGGCAAGCATTCTTTGTTTGGGCGCGATTGGGAAATGATGTTTCCAGGATGAGGAGGTCCTCATCAATTTCTGTCAAGCAAGGGTGGACATTTTGAAAAAAGGAGGACAATCAAGAGTCGCCCAAGAAGAAAAAGATACTCTGAGTTTGGATTGCCTGATGAGAGAACGTCCGTCGGCTGGAAGCGGGAAAGATTGGAAGCCATCCTGGAACAAACCTCCTGTAATAATTTAGAGTCCCCAACAACCTCCGAATTCCTTTTATGTCACTAGGTACCGCCATTTTCTGAATAGCAGAAACTATCAGGGTCTGGTTTAACTCCCTCCCTAGAAATTGTGTGACCCAAAAATTTTATTTGTTCCTGCCCCAGCGCCGACTTTTCCTCCGACAATTTGAGACCAAAATGTCTTATTCTCTGGAACACGCTCTTCAAGTGTCTCACGTGTTCCACCTCGTTCTTAATGAACAGAAAGAGGTCATCCATGTAAATCTGACAGACGGATTCGTCAATTCCTCTCAGAAATGGATTGTCTCCATCATCTGGCTGAGTTTATCTCGAATTCATTTATGTCTTATGTTGATCATTAGGGTGCATTTTAATTTGATGATACCCAGCCTTTAAGTTCTGTGTGCTGAATACCGTCGCCCCGCACAGCCTTTCTAAAATGTCTTCAAATCTGGGAATTGGATACTTTTCGTCAATGGTATTCTCGTTCAACTTCCTGTAATCAATCACCACTCTGTACTTTTCAGTAGTTTCACCAGGCGCACTCTTCTTTTTAACCGACCTCAATGGATTATTGTATGGGGATGTACTATCAATAGTGATTCCTTGTCGTTTTAAACTTTCGAGTTCCTCCCGGATGTGGTGACGTAGTGCCTGTGGTTATCTCCTTTCCTTTACATATGTCTCCCCGTCCTGCTTCAGTGGGATCTTATGGACAGTCTTCCTGGTCGCTCTGAGGATATCCCCCTCTTTAAAAAAAATATCCTGGTATTCCCTCTTATGTCGCTGTCTCCAGCCCTCAGCTTGATTGATTGCCCCTATCCGTGCACCCTCGCTCCTCTGTTGTTGACGACATTTGTAGGTTTTACCTCCTGTCTTAATCCTCCATTTTCCCCTGTTATTCTTAATCCAAGCACCCACCTTTCCTAGCAGGTCATACCCCACAATTACTTTATATCCCCTCGGGATGGTCTTTACAATATGGACTTTCAAGATGCCCTTACTAAATCCCCAATGGTTCAAACCTATTTCCGCCTCCCCCTCTACCTCACAAGGGCCACCCAGGGTGATTAACCTTCACTGACATACCTGAATCCAGTGTGCTCTCTCTCTCCACTACACAACTTCTCCACAGCCTCTCGACAAATGATAGTACTGGAACTACCAGTGTCTACCAGACACCTCACTCCTGCAATCTCTACTAGGCAAACTGCCGTGTTCTCCTCTCATATGGTAAATCTCCAATGTGCGGTAGCCCCTCTGTGGGTACACTCCTCGTGTTCTAGCTGCTTCTCCTTTTCGCCTCTAAGTCCTCCTCTTGCCTTGCTGGCAATTCTCTCGCTCATAGTCCCCTGCTTCAGTTACTGTTCCTGCGGTCTCAGACATTTCCGTGGCTTCACTCATGGATCCATTCATCCTTTGAGAGGTTCCCCTTCTCCGTAATCTCTGTGCATGGACCTACATTGGTTCAGATACATTTTGCTCCCTCCACCAATACATATAGGGATACTGTTCCTGTCCCTCTGTCCCACATTCAAAACATCGGGTGCGGGGACATTGTGCTACCAGGTGCCCAGTTTTACCACACCCATGGCACTTGCGGTCCTCCTGCTGACCATTGTTTCTGGGTCTAACTTGGCTCCTTCTATGTTCTGTGTTACTATTTCTCTCTCTTCTACCATCTCTTTGTTCTCTTCTTCTCAAGGGGTTTGGCATGTTTCTTGGCTGATGATATTCCATCCGAGTCCACCCCGGGTCCTCTACTTCCATTTGGGCCTCCACATCGCTAGCGCTTGTATCTATGAAATCTTGAGCACATTCCACAAACGAGCGGTCTCTTGGCATTCCTTCTTTCTTTCCCACTTATTTTGCCAACTGAATCTTCAGTACCTTGGATAGGAATTGCATCCGACCCAGTACTTGGATTGTCTCCATCATTTGGCTGAGTTTATATCGAATTCATTTATAGCGTGCCAGGAGTTCTGCGGCATACTACCCATTAGACTGTCTCGGTTTTTTCGTTTCTCTGATCATCATGAATATATCCTCCTCTGGGGTCCACCATCCTCCTCCGAATGCCTTCTTTAATCTTTCTTTGATGATCTACCAGGAGGTCTCTTCATCTGTCTGAATCTGATTTAGGATACTTCTTTTTACACGGCAGACTACCGCTGCTTTCAGTACTTTTACATCTTCGCTGTCCAGTAGATTCTCCGACATCTTCGCTTCTATTCGCTCCATTAGGCGATCGCCCCCTTTTAAACAATGATTCAATTCTCCGGTCACTCTGGTGTTTTTTCTAGGTCCGACACCGCCTTCACCGCTAAAGAGACTTCTGGTAGTGGTTGAATCTTCTATGGAGGTGGGTTGCCAACTGCTAAAGTTTGGTTGACTGGAGCTTGAGGTTTGTTGTTTTGGTTCATATTCTCCAGGTTCAGAACTGCTCTTCTCACTATTCCATTACTGGTCATCATTTAAAGAGAACAATGAAAAATAAAAATTTCTTTTAGACTGAAAATTACTCCGGTATCTAAAATTCCCTGGTTTCGCCACCAGTTAAGTATCGGCGATGACAAAATGTCAAAAAAAAA
>NW_027107005.1:32986-33631 GCF_000696795.3 Halyomorpha halys
TAAAATATATAAATAAATAAACACATATAATTTATATGACCAAAGTTAATAAATATATTTAATTCAATGATTGGAATGTCACTCTATTTTAAACATTAAATAACACTGTAGCACCTTATTGCGTATATTTTAATTAGGAAATGTATTTTAAATTGTGTTGAATTATGTACTCAATAACAGTAATGTAAATAGGAAAATGAAAGCATTACCTAATTGTAGCAGCTCCTGTTCCCAAATCAAATGTAAATTCAAGGTGGCCATCACTAGTATAAAGAGCAATGAAATCCCCCATTCCATCAGCCCTGTGTCCATTGTATAGAATGACTCCATTTAATGCATTAGGCTTCAATACAACAACAATATCAAGCCATGAGAGTGCTGAACCACCCAAGCCTGGGTATCTGAGGTAGCTTGAACCATTGAAAGCTGGCACCTAAAAGTTTATCATAAATATTAATATAACATTATAATATTAAAAACATGTGTGTGTGTTTATCAAATGAAGAAGTCAAGAAATAGTGCTAAAGAATAATATTCAGAAAGTAAATCATTTGCAAAAATCCCTAACTGTTGTGCGACAATCGATGTTTCATGCAACATCGAGACAGGTTTTGGTTTTTGGCAAGCATTCTTTGTTTGGGCGCG
>NW_027107005.1:35456-36648 GCF_000696795.3 Halyomorpha halys
ATAATAATACATTTAGTAAATTTGATCTCAGTTAATATGGAGTGTTAAGGGCGTGTAGAGAAACTACCCATTGGTAGCACTCTAATGACGTTTTACGTTAGCAGGTCTCGTGGCCACCTTTTCAGGTACCTCAGAGGATTGTCAGGGATGGAAGAGGAAGCAAGGTTAGAAACGAACGATTTAGAAGGGTTTGGGTGGTTAGGAAGTTTATAATGGAAGGAATGATATCTGATTCAGGCTAGATCGGTTATATATGGAACATTAACATCTTTATGGATGATTTTATTTGTGACAAAGTGAGGAGCTTTGAGGATTTTATGAAGGATTTGATACAAGAGGAATTCGAAGGTTTAGTGAAGCCCGAAACAATACAACATGAAGGGCTTTGTCAAAAGGGATGTTATTAAAAAATTAGTTAGGATGAAGTTGATGAAAAGAGGTTTGAAGTTCTTTTGATGCTGAAAGCCTTTTTACCAACATCCCAATTGAAAAAGCCCTTCATATTTTATAGAAGAACTGCTCCATTATTGAACCACATACTTCCCTTAACCTCACCTCATATCTTGAATCTTTAGAACTTTGCTGTAATTTTGGTTTCCTGACATTTTACGATGAGTTTTACTACCAGATGGTCTTATGGTCCTGAATGACCTCCAAAACTCCTTAACTCCTTTATTCCCTCATGACATAATTTTTATTATGTTGACAACCTCTACCCTAACAGAATTCCTGAAATCCTATCCGCCTTTTACTTATACCAACCTCCATTTGGTTTACTGTTGAACATGAAATTGACTATTCTCTCCCTGTTTTTCTAATTTAAAAGATCCGATACCTCTTCAATTCTGCTCCAATGTAGCTTAGCTGATTCCCTGTTCTACCATCTGTCGTAATTCTTCCTATATCGCCGAAACTAAAAACGACCTCCAAAACCATATTTCCCAACACAAAGCTTCCATCAACTCCTGTAACCCATCTGCTTCCAAAATTTCTGAACACCATTTGTCCCTCAACCATTCTTTTAACTTTGACTAATATATATATATATATATATATATATATATATATATGTAAATTATATTCATAATTTAAATAACTGTGATGCTGCTATACTGGAGCAACCCTAGCTGTACCCCTAGCGGTGCCCAGATGAACTAATAGGAGGAGGTTACATAAAATGTTTTGTTTTTGT
>NW_027107005.1:36698-40252 GCF_000696795.3 Halyomorpha halys
ACTATTTAAATAAAAAAAAACTTCTAAAGTCTTATTTGATACATTTTTATCATTGTAGCATCATAGTGTTCAAAATAAATTTATATATGTTAGCAAAGCGAGATCAGTCTTCAAGAAAAATATCACAATAGAGACACTAGTATGAATCTCATACTCCATGCATGTCCACTTAAGGTATAACAAATGTGAATCAATATACATATAAATATATAAAAATACACTGTAATAAAAATACGAGGAGAAAATGGTTGGGGGGTGCGGTTAAAATAAGTTAAAGTAACTTATTTAATTGTGCCAACGTTTAGGCCAGAATTTCTAGCCTTTATCAGGGCTGTTAGCTTGAAATCTAACCGCAAAATCATGGTTAAGATGACTTGGCGGTTAGATTTCAAGCTAACAGCCCTGATGAAGGGTAGAACTTCTGGCTGAAACTTTGGCACGATTAAATAAGTTACTTCAACTTATTTATGTTTTATTTTGACCCCACCCCCCAACCATCTTCTCCTCGTTTAAGTCATCCATGATCAACTATCTTTCTTGATTAAAATATTATAAACAAAACAAAAAAAAAATTGGGAGACAAAATGGCAGTTTTAACCGATAACTGTTTAAAATTTCTATATCAAAACTATTTAAAAAACGTCAAAAACACTGAATTTACTGTAGGTAAAATTTGGGAGAAAAAAAAAAGAAAGAAAAAAAAATGCAGACCGACCTTTCTCCCCTTTTTTTGAACACACAAATTCTTTACAATTTTATTGATTACAATTTTTTTCTTATTAAAAAATATCAAAATTAACTGCAATATATTCAGGTCTCTTTGATACGCTTACAATACAGCTAGTTTAGATAATATCACAGATAAAGTTTAATCTTTCTCACCTCAAAAATAATAAATAAATGAAAAAGTAATAAAAACAAACAAAATACAAATACTTGGGTTTTCTTAAGTAATATATATTCTATATTTATTAAATATATATACCTCATTTATATAATAACAAATTGCAGATTAAACATGACTTGCATTATCATGCTCTAAAAAACATAATACATTTACCCATTTGTGAAACATTTATTATTACAAATATTATTCTTTTACCTACTATTAGTACGTATTATAACAAACTATTTCTTATGTACAATGTTTTTTTTTTCTTTCTGTATTTTTTCTTCTAAATTTTACCCACGGTAAATTCAGTGGTTTTTTCATTTTTTAAAATAGTTTTGATATAAGAATTTTAAACAGTTATCGGTTAAAACTGCCATTCTGTCTCTTAATTTTTTTTTTTTTATAATATTTTTATTACAGTGTATTTTTATATGTATATTGATTCACATTTGTTATACCTTAAGTGGACATACATGAAATTCATACTAGTGTCTCCATTGTGATCATCTTTTTTTTACCAAGACTCTCATTGGAGTCCTATACTGGCTAACCATGGTTGGGGGTCAAAGTTTTTCATTATATGGGACTGCCATACCATGAAAAAAGTTAACACATCAGGCAGGATTCAAACTGACATCGCCAATACATATCAAATTGGTGAGCCTAACCACTGAGCTATGGGCGGCCTTTTGACCAATCTTCTATTCTTGCTACAGCCAAAGGCATATTTCTGATTCTATCCACATTCATTTGCAACCAAAAGCTATTAATCATAGAGCTGATAAAAACTTTGCCTCTCTGATCTATCAAAATATCTTAAGCCTTCGTAATCTTTCTTTAATCTCTCTTTTTTGTTGTATCCATTTCTTATTTTATTTATTTAATTTTTATTTTAATCAGAGTTCTTAATTTAGAAGTAAAACTACTTATTATCCTTCTAAATCTACTCTTTTGATTAAACAGTAATTATCTAATATTCTCATAATTTCACCTCGTATTAACATTTATTGCATTATAATTACTGTTCATTTATTGTATAACCTTTAATAAAAACAAATATGCACAGCTCTTCAACTTTGTATATTTTATTTTTCTTTATTGTATTGTTTCTACATTTATTATCTTTTAGTATATTTCATTTCTTTTTAAATTAATTAATTAATTATTTATATTTATTATCATTTGATGACCATTTATATTTTCTAATATTATCGTATTTTACTACATTTTATATTCATAATATCTTTTGTTGTTTTTTATAAATTTTATATATAACCATTTTTTTAATGATCATTCTTCCCACCCCTCACCCACTTCCTTGTCTCCTTTCACTTTCTGGCTGACTTCCTAGATGTAAAGTGAGTATCTTGTCTATTTTTTTTTTAACCTTCATTTTACCAATTCATACATGGGCCCTTGCCTTATTTCCTCAATTTTCCAACTTTTAGTTCTACTATTTTTGTTTTTTATTTCCCTTATATTTATTATTCTATTTGTTATTACTCCACCTGTTCATTCTATGTCTAATATATCTTATTGTATTTCTTTCTTATTATTTATACTTATCTTTATTCATCTTATTTCTGTTTTCTTGGATTTACTTTGCTCATTTTTATATAATATTTCACATATTAATTAATACAATGACAACTAGAAGTACCTCGCACAAGGTTTGCAGTTTTCTTTGGGATGGAGAATTTTAAGTGTGGTAGAATACATCAGTTATAAAACAATCATAAGACAAATTTCTATTTATTAATCTTAATTTATATTCTGTAGATTTCAGTGCTTAATAATTAGTTTAGAAAATTCTTTATTTAAAAAAAAACTTCTTTTTTCCTTGAAGGGTATGATTATGAAAGAAAACAATAAAAACTAGAAATGTTGTCATTGTTTTATTATTGACTAATCCTCGAGAACCTCAAAAATTTGTATTTGATTGGCAGTTAAGAAAAAAGTTAAATAAATATGGAAACATATATTAAAAAAGAAATAAATTATATATATATTGGAAGATCATTCACTCTCTGAGTGTAATTGATAAAAGGAAGATGTTCCAGGTACGCCTAAGAAGTAACTTAAATAGAACAAAAAAATTATCTATTAAGAGCTAATATTTCACTCAGCATTGCAAAGCTTCAGCAGAGCTAAAAACTAAAAATATTGTGAACAGAGTATATCATGAAAAATAAAGTTAACTATATTAGATTTTAGAACTATGTGAAATATTATATAAACATGAAAAAAAGTAATAATATATATTAATTGGAGAAGTTTGTCGGGGGGTACGGTCAGCAAAGAACAACATAAATAAACAAAACCATATTTATTTATTTTATGCCGACGTTTCGACCTAAATTTCAGGTCATCAGGGGTTATGGCATAGAAGATAGGCCTGCAACTACAGTTGCTCTTTCACTATAGGGCATGACTATGAACCAATAAAACCTCAAAACGTTCCTGTTGTTTTATTTTGTTTTGTTTTTGTGTGTTTTAACGTATTTATTCATTAAATTATTTTATTTTATTAATACTATGTTTTTTTTTGTGTGTTTTTTTTTAGACTTATTTATCCATTCAAGTGTTTCCTGTAACCGGTTTTTTTTTTTATTATATTTTCCTTTTAATCTATGTGTTATTCTTATTCTCGTAAAATGTATCT
>NW_027107005.1:40752-45557 GCF_000696795.3 Halyomorpha halys
ATATACATATATATGTAAATTATGTTCATAATTTGAAGAATTGTGATGCTGCTATACTGGAGCAACCCTAGCTGTACCCCTAGCGGTGCCCAGATGAACTAATAGGAGGAGGTTACATAAAATGTTTTGTTTTTGTTTTCAAATGATGAGTTTTAGTTTATGTTAATAACTTTGTTAAGATTGTTTCAATTAAATGTAATAGTTCACTATTTGTTTAACTAAAAACTGTGGAAAGGGACTTTTATTCTATTCTATTCTTTTAGGTAAGTAGAATAGTGTTTCTACTTTGATGTATTTTATTTAGTACTTCTGTCATCGCTCTGCAACCTTTTATTTATAATAAACTATTGTTTTAGGAATCGTCTACTGTCTACTTTCTTCAGAATTACAAATAGAATAAAGTCTTCTCAACTATGGCTTTAAGTAAGAAGCTATGTGTCCATATTGCCAAGAAAGGAGAAGGAAAGTTTTAGTTAACTGCTTTGTCCATGGATAAGATTGCATGGTTCAGCTAACCAGACCAATTGAAGGATTTGGAATTACACGAAGAATTATTAACAATTAAAATAAGTAGTAAAAATTCTATTACTAATGTGGGAGGTTACAGAAAAGTTGCTGTGCCTTTTAAACCAGAATCGTTACAGAAATATTTAGATGAAGATGATAACTTTAGAATTGGTGATCATTATTTATAAGAATACAATGTATATGAAGCAAATGCCATCAATATTGATTTAGAAGAAACAAAATGGCCAATGAAGTTTTTTTGATTAAACGGATTAAGGAATTAGAGGATCGCATTTCAACAAAATATGCAGTAACTTTAAGTGAAATAGAAAAAAAATTTTGTTAAGCAAGTTTAATGGGAAACAAGAAGCTGAAAATTGGATTACATCTTTTGAGAAAGAATGTTTGAGGTTTAAAATACTCAATTGTTCCACCAGGGTAGAAGCCTTAAAATTGTTAATAGATGGTAATGTGAAGGAATGGTACCGTTCAAATTTAATTAAGTTACCATTAGCTGATTGGGAAGTCTGGAAAAGTCATTTTTATTGGTTTATAAAAAAAAAAGTTGGACTGCAATCCGCACAGCGTTCAATTACAAGTATATGTTCGGTGCGTTGATTGATTTTTTACTCAATAAAGAACGCTTACTTTTGGAAGCAGACAAAGATACGCCCGAGATGTCTAGAATATATCAGATAGTGTATAGTTTACCATTAGATGTTCAAGATAAGCTTAATAGAGATGAGATTATGAATGTAGATGATCTTTTGAGAGAAATAAAAAGATTCAGTGATTCTTATGTGATAAAAACAAGATTCGAAGAAAAGCCTCATGCAGTGGTAAAAAATACTGATATAGTGAAGAAAAGAACAGAAAAACTAGGTGGTTTGGATAAAAGACCATGCACCATATGCCAGGGACTTGGTTTTAAGAACCGTTTTCATCCATTGTGCTGAAATAAACTGATGCAACATAATGCAGTTAATTAACTGATGCACTTAATTTTACAGAAACAGATGACGTCCCTGAGACTAATTTTTTAAGGATAGACATGGATAATGAAACCAGCTCAAAAAAATAAACAACCCAGAAAATATCACACCGTGTACATTAATCAGGATTAATGTAATGGTAAATAGAAATACTGTAGTGACCGCTGTTCATGATAATGGCTCCACATGTTCATTGGTTAATGAAAAACTTGTTCGTTTATTGAAATCAAAATTGCATTCCAATGGAAGTATTTTGAAAACTATAAGCGGTGTGAAATTTTGCAAGAGCTGGGGTAGTCTGCGTTTAAAAATAGGAGAAGTAGAGGATACACTGAATCTATTTGTTTTTAAAAACAGTGATTTTAATTATGATTTATTGCTTGGGGTAGGTGCTATAAAGAAGTTTAAACTTATTCAAGATGAAAATTCACAAAGTAGACAGAAAACAAAGGATAACATAATTGAAGTCAACAACATGACTATTGACAAAGGTCCATTAAAAATTAAAACTAGAGAGGATATATCAGCATTGAAGATGTTTGACAAGGATTCCTTCAAAATAAATTTAGAACATTTGGATGAGAAAAAAAAGGGAGACATTATGGGATTGTTAAGTGAAAATGATAGATGTTTTGCCACTGATAAGTTTGATGTGGGTATAGTTGTTGTTGGAGAAGCGCACATTAAACTAAAGGAGGACAGATATATTTCACATAAACTATATAGATGTTCATACCCAGATCAAGAGGAGATAGACTCACAAATTTCCTAATTATTAGAAAATGGTTTGATTGATTGAATCTATGTCTCCTTTTGCTTCACCTATTACTTGGGCATTCAAAAAACAGGATGGAAAAAGAACAAGGCTATGTGTCGATTTTCGAGAACTAAACAAGTTAGTAGTACCAGAACTCCAACCATTTCCTAGAATCGACGATCTTGTAGAGAATGTTGGTGACCGCTGTTGGTTTACTGCATTGGATATCAACTCGGCTTTTTGGTCTACCTCTTCGAATGAGAGACAGGAAAAAGACGGCATTCATAACTCAAAAAGGTCACTGGCAATAAAAAGTTTGGAAAGTCACTGGCATTTGGTTTTAAAAACTCTCCAGCTATCTTTCAATGAATTTTGGCAGGTATTTTGCGGAAACATATGAATAGAGTTTGCGTAAATTATATTGATGACATTTTGATTTTCTCAAAATCTTTTGAAGAAAATTTGAAACACTTGGGCTTAATCTTTGAAGCAGGTAAGAAAGAAGGACTTAAACTAAATATAGTGAAATGTCGTTTTGCTATGCAGTCAATGAAATATTTAGGCCGCACAATAGAATATGGCAAGGTTCATCCGATTAAAGATAACTTGATTGCAATCAAAGAATTTCACCATCCTACGACATGAAAAATGGTTCGCCAAATTTTGGGAAGATAAACTTTTACCGAAAGTTTATAGATAATTGTACTGAACGATTAGCTCCATTACATAATTTATTGAAAAAGAATGAGAAATTTATATGGACGGATGAATGTGAATCTTGTTTTCAAGACATAAAAAGATATCTATGTACAGCACCAGTCTTAGCAATTTATGACCATGATAAAGATATAGTTATTGAAGTTGATGCAAGCCGTTCAGGTCTAGGTGCAGTTCTGAAGCAACCACAATCAGATGGTATCCTGCATCCTGCCGGCTATTTTCCCAAGAAATTTACACCTGGTCAAATGAAGAAAGAGATAATGTATTGAGAATGCCTAGCAATAAAAGAAGCAATTGTGTATTGGCAACATTATCTTATAGGTAAGGCTTTTACCGTGACATCTGATCATAAGCCACTTGTCAATTTAAAATGTAAATCATGAACAGATGAAGCATTGGGTGACATGATGCTGTATCTGTCTCAGTACAACTTCAAAATCATATATAAGGAAGGCAAGGACAACATAGAAGCTGATGCTCAATCCAGAAACCCAGTTCTAGAAAGCTTTGAAGATGAAGAGGTCTGTTTGAAGGTGATTAATATGATTCAACTGGCAGACATAATAAATGATCAGACAACAATCACAGATGAGATTGAAGCTTCGAAGACAGTGTTTAAAGATGACAAGATTAGCTTCAAGATGCTGAACAACAGGAAGCGAATCTATGTCAGAGGTCAGAGGGATTAGGACTCAACTTGATTAAAAAAATTCACCAATTTTACGGGCATGTTGGTACCAGCCAGATAGCTGACAAATGAAGACCCTTCTACTATTTTAAAAACATGGACACAATTATTAATCAGTTTTGTAAATCTTATGAAGTAAGTGTTAAAAATAAATCTAGAACTGGAAGAGCGATAGGATTACTATCTAAGTTGGGCCCAGCAGAATATCCTTATCATATCATGTCCATCGACACAATTGGTGGTTTTGCTGGGAATAAATCTACAAAGAAATACATGCATTTACTGGTCGATCATTTTTCTAGATATGCATGAATCCCAACTTCTAGTGGCCAAAGTGTTACTGATTTCATCAAACTGATCAACCCAGTGGCAGAAGGAAAGAACATAAAAATGTTGCCAGTAGATCAATATGGTGCTTTTAATTCAAGGGATTTCAGAAAATATCTGGACAACAAGAGAATCGATCTTCTCTATACAACGGTAGACAATCCACAATCTAATGGCTTAAATGAATGGTTAAAACAAACTTTAGTCAACAGAATAAGTTGTTGAATGAATGAGAGTGACAGCGAAGTATCATGTACTACTGTTGCTGAGTCTTGTATCAAGGAATACAACAATACACCTCATGGAACGACTAAATTTCACTCTTATATGGAATAACATCCGATATGGTTCCTGCAGAATTGAAAGAGGACAATGACTTGAGTGCAGATTGTCAAAAAGCTCTTGAAAATTCTAGAATAAGTTTTGAACGGAATAAGAAGCGGGTGGATCAAACTAGGGAAGAATATGAATTTCAAGAAGGTGATTTAGTATAAGTTTCAAATGGCAATAGATTAAATAGAAATAAACTAGAAGAAGTTAGGAAAGGACCACTTATTGTAAAAAGGAGAGTTTCATCATCCATCTATGAAATAGAGTGTGAAGCAAAACATAGGGCAGCAAATTTCTTCCATAGCTCTAAGCCAGTTCCATACTCTTTTTCGGTAGAAACATTATATATATATATATATAAGTTACGGACTGTCAGCTGACAGGTCCATATCAGCTGATCGAGAACAGCTGACCGATTGTATATATATAGACGGACAGGCTCCGCAAATAGATTAGTATTTTACAGCAGATCAAGCGAGTTAGA
>NW_027107005.1:53762-54324 GCF_000696795.3 Halyomorpha halys
TAATCATATGTCTTAAATATTTGTTTAGTATTTTTTTGTTTTATTTTTATCCAATCTAAACTAAATTTTATATTTTAATAATTTTTTTTGGATTTCTTCAATTAGCCCACATTAGTATTCAGTGCATACATGTATTTTTTCCATTTACTGCCACTTATCATTTTGAACATTATCTTTTTTTATTTCATTGGTATTGTAATACTAGAAACATTCTGTAATAAATTACTGTTTGGGTTTAATTATTTTATTATCAATATTGATTATTAACTTGTATGTTTGTATTTTAGGTATCATATTATCTTTTATACAATTATTTGATTCATGACCATTAGTAGTTCTTTCAAACCATACTCTATTGTTTGTTCTTTTTGGACAATTTTGTTTTAATTATATTTATTTATTGTTCTTATTTTTAGAATTATATTGAAGCCTAGATAACTTGCACATTTATTTTCTATTTTTTCTAACATTTATTTTACTTTCATTAAAGTACAAAATATTAATTGGATATAACAATAAGGGTTTATGTGTATGTAAAGAATAAAACTTAAATCGGTTTATT
>NW_027107005.1:55619-58294 GCF_000696795.3 Halyomorpha halys
TATATATATAATCATCACATCATCACTAAAATGTACGGATTACAAATTTAGATTAATAAATATAAACATTAATTACTTACAATATTTTTATAACTGAAGTATTCTTCATGACTAATAACTATAATATCAACTAGATGTACCTCGCATAATATTTGCCATACTATTTGAAATGGAGATGGGGTTAAATGTAGTAGAATACATCAGTCATGAAACAATTGTAAGTAACGTTTCTATTTATTTATCTTAATTTATATTCTGTAGATTTCAGTGTTTAAGAAAAGTCTTTATTAAAAAAAACTGCTCTTTCACTATAGGGCATGACTATGAAACAATAAAATCTCAAAACATTCCTGTTGTTTTATTATTGACTGTTCCTCAAAAACCTCAAATATACATATATCATTAGCAGTCATATAAGTATTATTTTGAATATAATTTTATATTAAAAAAGTGTAAGATTAGTGTGGTCAGTACATTTTTTACCACTATCTTTTTGAATGATATTTAATAATAAAAAAAATAATCCCTCTAAAAATATAAATAACCAAAATAAACTTATTATGTCTACATTAAAAGTTGTAGAGGAAGTCTTGTAGAATAAGAGAGAGCACAGCAAAGCCTGACTTCTAATGTTATATTTCATACATTAGATGTAGGCAGGAGGATCTATAAATAAATAAAATACAATTTTTTTTGTTTGACTAATAAATAATTACCAATACTTGTTATGACGCACTGGAATAAACAAGATTTTGCTTCCATTTAATAGGTAAGTAAAATTAGTCTTCTGAAAACTGGTTAGTGTGGTGCACATTTGATTGACTTCCAGTTTGTAAGCCCCTTAATTGGATTAGGGAAAAGTGCATCAGTATCATGTGATGATAAAAATTTGTACAAAACCTCTCTTTTCTATAAGACTTTTTCTAAACATTTTCACATGTTATCAAATAAAAAAAAATTCAGCTAACATTATTAGAAAGAGTAAGTAAATTAATGAATACTTTGAATTAAATATTATACATCCATCAGTAATAGAAAACATAAAACATAAACCTAAAGAATTTTTTTCTTAGGTATGGTTCAATTAGTTACCTGCAGATCCAGCCTTGTTTCACAAAGATCACCTGTGAAGCCTAGTGGACATAAACAAACTGCCGAATCACCTGATGTCAAACACTTTCCACCATGTTGACAAGGAACTTTACTACATCTATCAGCAATACATTCCTCTAAAATTATATAAACGTATTTATATTTTAATTTATTTTTTATTGATTTAGTATAGGGGGTTATTGAAGGGTTAGCCATTTATTACAGTATTGGTGGCACTTGATACAAATTAAATGTTTAAACACAAAATCTTTATACTATATAAAAAAAGTATAAACATATTTATTCATGCATACAAATTATCCAACTATTTGAATTTTCATTAGGAATTTACAGAACTGATTTCATTTATTCCAAAGAGTACATGCATAATCAATTAGGAATAACTATTGTATAAGTTACATTTAAATTGGAAATTAGTGTTCATATTAATTTGAGTGATATTTATGTTTGTTTATCTGTTTTTTGTTAAATACTTCACTTATTTTTTATAAAATCAAAATATTGTGAATCTTATTATAAGATCTCATAAGAGATAATATGGGTAACATTATTATAACATCATATGTATATTTATATCATATGTAGATAACATCATTCCTAATGTTTTAAATGTAATTCAGGCAACATTCAAGAGCATAAGGGAACAGAGCATCTGAATGAAATGAAATACAAATCCTTCACTTAAAGAAAACAGTTAAACAGGTAAATAGCTTTAAGCCCATTGATATTAACAGCATTTATTATTGAAATTGTATACATTTGTGGAAGTAAGACACAAAGTGCTTTAGTCTTCAATAAATATCCCTTTGTACAATCAAAAGTAATTATCAACATGTATTCATACAACAGTGAATTAGACAGACAAGAAAATATATATATTGGGAAGTAGAAAAATTGAGAGAAAAACTATATGAAAAAGGCACAAACTTCATAATAAAGAAATGATGTTATGCAGATTATCAGAAATAAAATAAAAAAGATGCAAGTAATATGTAATGGAGAGCTTCTAGAATTCGAGAACTACTATAAATATTAAGACATTCAATAGGGATGATAAATCGGATTCAAAAATAAGAAAAGTAAACTAAGTGAATGGTGTCAACTTTCAAATTAATAACATAGTATTTGAAAAAAAGAACAAACAGAAGAAATGAATTTTTTAAAAAGGTTCAGTATAACTCATACTTCACTTTTATTCACAATTAGATTTTAAGATAACAAAAAAAAAAAAAAAAAGGAATTGTTGGAAAAACAAAGCAATCACAAAAGAGCTGAATATTTTCCTTACTAAGGCTAAACTAGAAGAACATCTATTGTGGTGTTTTAATTAAAGTATATTAAGTAGCTAAAGGTACATTACATTATTTCAGAATAAAAGTTCATCTACCTCCTTCCTAAAGATATTATATTAAAATTATTTAAAATACCACTATTTTTTAAAAATAAAAATTATAAAATATTTCTCTATGTTCAGGTTATTTAAATTGATCATAAATTTGCTGATGGATAAAGGTCATTGAGGTAGGAGAACAGTTATATTAATGATTAATGATCCACCTATT
>NW_027107005.1:58344-77165 GCF_000696795.3 Halyomorpha halys
CACAAGTGCCTCGATAAGAAAATGGCGGTATGTGTAAACAAATGTTTGATTATTTTTTTTTATTCCAAGAAGTATAATTGAGTTATTATTTTACACAACAAGCATATATTCAAAAATTATTTACCAGCCTTAGGATGGTTAACTTGAATGCAAATTTATGTAGTTTTTTCTATCTTAAAAATATAAAATAGTTAAGATATATATATAAACTAAAATACAAATAATTAGAATTAGAATATTATTCATGATTTTCTATGATAAATATTCAAGTATGAAAATTAGTTACCTATGTCAAATCCTTTTACTGCATCACCTTTTGGTACAGGAGAAAATTTATAAACATAATCATTGATCTGAAGATGTCTTACACAACCTTTTAACCCATGATCAGTAGGGAGTTTGTCTTGAAGACCTGATGTATTACCACGCCCTCCAATGAAAACTGGTTCTCTAAAAGTCATTCGTGAAAAAAGACCCTGAAAAAAAAAATATAATGCTCATGAATGTACCAATAAATGACATAACATTTGCTTATTAATATAGTATTGAAATTCCCATAAAAAATATAAACTATTGATTTACTGTTAATTTATCAATGTTAAGGTTAAAATAAGAAAATAAATAAAAAACTTAGAGAGTGAGGTAGCCCAATGAGTAGAGTGCTTTCTGTGCTAAAGATACCTATTTCCTGGAATGGTATAATTAGATTTTGTCAAGAAAGAAAATTAGTAGACTTTGAAATGGTAAGAAACCATGGTTTGACTGGTACTTCTTGAGTTTACCCAACCTTAAAATGAGAATATCTATGGTATAGTGCTGACCATTCTCCGTTTAGGAATTATATTTTCCTAAGGACTAATACCCTAAAATTTTTACAGTTGGAGAGAGAGAGAAATACTTTATTCATCTATGCTGCCCAAATACATCAGGTTGCTACATACACAGCATACTAATCAATCCGTAATCGGACATATATAAATTACATGGTATAATAAAAACTTCCTTGCGAGTATTTAATTAATTTTCTAGCTATATTTACTAGAATGACTGTAATATTATTAATAATTATAAAATGACTGAATACTTAATTTTTCATCTCTCTCCCCAGAAAAGAAACATACAGAATCATAAGAAATTTTGAAAAAACCCAGGTAATGGTATTTCCTTATTGGTAATCAAAAATATCATACTAAAAACAATTTTATTTTAAGATTCCAATATTTCTCTAAAATCTGAAAACCTTTCCTCTAAAACTTAAAAAATTTATTGCTATCCGAATATCTACCAAAAACTCTGGAGAATTTTTAATTATACACCTATAAGTTTATTGAACATATTTTCTGAAAGTTTACCAAATTACTATTGATACAAATTCACAGCAAAATCAGATTGTACAAATTCAAAATAGATAAGATGTTCAGTTTCATTGAACACCACTCTATCATTGGATATTTAGTAAGCCTTGCCGACTTTATCACCAATGTTTTCTATAAAAGAAAAATACAGTACACTTCTATAACACTATTAAAATTGTTTCCAGTGATGAAAGTTTGAAATTCTCATCAGTTCAAAGTATCTCTTTGGTCACATATGAGCATAACAGCACCCTACCAATTTGTATTGCTCTATCATTCAGTTACGGACTGAACTTACAATTGTAATAATAATAATAATTTATGTTTTAGGGTTAAAAGCTTAAAAAAAAAAAGGTACTTTCTGCTGTACTATTAATAAGGGTGCTAAACCAAATAAACAACATTGATCAATAATCAAAAGTGCTGTTCAATAAACTTATTTAAAAAAATAATATATGTATATTGAAAAAATCAAGTAACACCAATATTTCAATGAACTTTTAAATGTCATATATTGTGAAGATCTAATGGCAGGCAGCAGACTTTTGGAGGAAGTAGTGAAGATACTATCAAGAAGGCTTTTACGATTGGAGGAATCTATTGACAGAGGGGACAGTAAATAGTTTAAATGGTTACAGAACAAGACCTCTGACCCAGGCTAAAATGGCTGGTTATATTGTAACACCCAGTAGAAAAGGGACCAATTAAGAAAAAGATTCTAATTCAAAATGTTGAAAAAAAAAAAAATATTAGAATTACTTAAGCATGTGAAATTTTTTAAATATTTTTGAAATAATGCATTTGAAATGCAGTAAAAGAGATTCCACCCATCATTGCTACCTATCTCCCATAACACCCGTGGGGCTAAAAAAAAAATTAAAAGAAAGTACACTGTAACCCCTATTTCAAATAAAACCATTCCTAAATGAAATCATAACTTATTGAATCAAAAGTATTTTTCCAAGAATTTATTCAGCTTTTTAACAATATTATTTATTAAACAAAATTATTTTTAAAAAAAATTAACAAGTTTATAGTCAAGTTTTTCAAATTAAATAATCAAAAGTTAAAATAAATTAGCCTACCTTAGATCTTCCCTGAACATGTTTTCCAGAATTAAGTTGAATCCAAGCATCCCAGCGATGCCTATAAAGGGTGATTCTATTCCATTGGTTAAGCACAACAGTTTCTTGGGAACGTACTACACCTACACCAGAGCCACAGTCAAACCTAAAATGAAAAAAATTCAACAGATGGTTTAAACCATTTATGATTAAAGAAATGACTTGAGTCAAGTTAGTTTTTAAAGTAAGTTAGTTTATTATAGAAGGATAGATAAAAGTTTCTCAGTTTATTAATTTATTTTAACTCTAATCAAAAAGAAAAGCTATGAGGGATCATTTTAATCATTTTCAAGATTTACCATTTGTAAATGTACAATAAAAGTTGTAATTTAAAAAAAAAAAAAAAAAAAAACCCTGCACGGGTGATTTTTACATTTTCAGCTTAGATCTACATGATATGACCACATTTTTACAGACCTAAACTCAACAAATCCTTGATGTAGCAAAAGCGCCATAAAATCACCAACAAGATCATCTCTTTCACCAGTTAAAAATAGTATTCCATCATATACCTCAGGTCTGAATTCTATTTCAAGTTGAACATGCTTATAAGCAGCTTTAAGAGCCGGGAAAGCAAGCCATCCCTGGCCTGAAAATCTAGGAATTTGAATATCCACATCTAAAACAAAAACACTTTCTTAAAATCATAGTATATGTGATAAAAACTAAAGGACACTTAAGAAGCTCTTATTTAGTTAAACAGACATGAAAACATAGATGGGTGTTGGCCTGGGACATTCAGTGCCCTTAGGAAATTACATCATGAGCGCCAACTCTTGGCTAAAATTAATTTATCTCACATGCTTTGTGATATTTTATAATGCTCAACAAGTGGCCAACACTCCTAGCGTTGGTCTGGGTTATCCAGACTATAGGATTTTATCACATCCTTACACAATTTATTGACAACATCCATCCTAGGCGCTAATAATACTGTCAATGTTCTTTTTTCTTTATACATAAGAACTTTACAAAATAATGAGATTGTACTTTAAAATATACCTGTTTTACAATGAGGACCAACTTTTCCAAGTGGACACTGGCACCGTGGAGGTTCTGTTAGACAGAGCCCTTGTCCGCAATCAAGGCAAGGCTCAATTAAACTTTCAGTCGCTCCTGTAGGACGAGCTGTTGTTTCTGGATATTTTTGTTCAAGGTCTGGACTCTGACTTGTACCCAAAATTAGTTCAGCTGAAAATGAAGCATCTTTTTGATAAAGAACATCTTCCCCCATTTCAAGTTCTTCTCTCTCTGGTTCCATTGTGGTATTAAGTTCTAAAAAAAATAAAAAAAAGTTTTTATTCCTTTATATTTTCAAAATTCTATAATTGGTTATTATTATCATTAGTTTTACTTTTTACTTAAGCTTGAAATTGTATTCGTTCTTGTTCATGATGTGTTAGAATGGATTAAAATCCAGACTTAAACCTGGCTACACCAAACACTCAATTGCAGCTTCAATGAGGTAAATAACTAGCTATCTATAGAATGTACTCTTTAGGGCTAGAATTATTTTGGATTAGTAAGACTCATACACCAATGCAGAGTAAAAATGGCAAGTTCCTTGATTATGCCTAGTAAGTGAACCCTGCGGAACCTGCCTTAGCCTTCTAGTATTCTGTTTTTCTGAAAGGTCAAAGAACTCTTCTTGGTCCAGTGTCATTCAAATGTTAGACAGTAGCCATTGAAAATAAAATAAAACGTTTTAATCTTGAATGTTTAAGAATAAAGTCGAACGAAACCAATGAAGGAGAAAAATGGTGCGTTAATTTTGATTATCAGTGTATTTCGGCCAAGTGCTTGTGGAAATCTGGGTAGACGCATTTTGGATAATCGAAATACCATTATGCGCTGGATAGAGGTGATAAGAACGACCTGTGCATCGATTTACATCCGGACGATAATGAACCTTTCGAAGAAAAATACTTATAAGCCATTAAAAAATGTGACAAGAGCCATGCATAACGGAAGATATGGATTACCAGGGGGAACTATTCAAATATGGTGGTAAAAAATCAGTACATCCAAGCAATATATGTCTGGCAACAAGTATAAATGCACACTGTATGGAGTGAGACCATAATATGAACAGTATATTGAAAATGGCGATGTCCTAGAATACTCCATTTACCTTGGTGTATCCTTACTCTCGTTGACAGAAAATATCTTCTCCCACATTATAGGAGAATGCAGACTGACATTGTAAAGAAGAAATACATAACAGATCATATCGTTGGAATAGGAATAAAAGTAATCAAGTACTGTTTTTTTCAACCTACCAATACCTAACTCAAATATACCTTCAGTACTGACCAAATTGTGGTCTTGATAATAATTCAATTAGAAACCATGAAAGATGCCTTCTTGAAGTACTGTTGAAAAAAATGGGGCATATTATTAATGCGAATAAAGCCAAATTGTGATAAATATATGAAAAATATTAAATAAACTATGATGCAGTTATAACTGCATTGTAATTTCAGCATTTAAATTAAGTGTGTTTGAAAAATTTCAACAATGAAATCTTAACACCTTAAATTAAACGCCAGAAGAAGGCTGCAACTTATAAAAATTGATGTAGCGATGTTCAGAACTCTTAATTTATTTATTCATTTTCATTTATTAAAAGTCAATGGAATAGTTAGGAGAACCATAAATTAAACTTACCAACACAAGAATAACCATCGTGGTGTAAAATAAATCCTTGCTTGCAATCACACTCAAACATTCCATCGTGGAGCTCGTAACACAATTGTTCACAAGGACTTTCGTGTCCGCAACGTCCTGTTAAAACAAAAAAGAAATGTTCCTTAAAGTATTTCATATTTGTAAGATAATAAAAATTAATTGAAATATATTCAACTTTTAAATTGAAACAATTAAACTAATTGAATTATAAAACTAACTGTTTAATAACTATTGTTACATGAAAACAATTATCAGAGTGGTGAAATGGAAAAACGCACAGTACATTCGCCTGCCAGTTAACAGTCAAATTCGTGTTAGAACAGACTTGCTTTCTATGACTATATATGTTAAATAGATTTTTTCTAAAATTGTTGGCTTTCCAACGGTATACAATTGGTCTACATTACTACTCTTATTTCTGGAAATGTGTTTTCAACCTGGAAAACATATTTTTCGTCTTATCTCCTTATGTTATTTCTCGAATCCTTTCATAGTTTATACTCCATTTTTCATTGCTAATAAAAATGTAATTATTTCAAGAAAAAAAAATTAAAAGGAATTAAATTGGAAGGATAAGACATAGTTGATATTAAAGACCACTTAATAGTACATAGGCGTACTGCGTTTAACAAAAATCGTTAGAGCTGTTTTCAAGGAAATTGAGTAAATAAAGTGGCACAACAATCTCCAGAATGAATGTAAAATCTAAAGTTGAGAGTAAGTAATAGCCTCCGTGCACATGTATATACATTGTAATTATTATTCATACAAAATTGATACATATATTTTTATATATTTTACATAATTTAAAAATTAATAATCAAAAGTATCTTTTATATTTTAATCATATTATATTTTAGAAATTTTTTTTTTTTTTATAACGGCCAGCATAAAAAACTTCAGGATTTGTTCAGTCATTTTTTCATGGCGGTGACGCTTTGCTAAAAAAGTGCAATCAAAACGCTTGTTGTGTAGTTTTTTATAGTTTTAAAACATCACTTTTAGAAAAACTTATTCCCCGTTGTTATTTGAAGGTAAGAAGTTAAGATTATAAAGTGAAAATGTAGTCAACATCAAAAGGTATTTTCTTTGGTAAAATTGCACTTCAAGTTAAAGTACCATTTTTCAAAAACGTGTTTCTTCATATTATTTAGTCATTTTAATATCATGTAAAGGTTCTAGCTGTAGTAGGAATTTTAATATCATGTAGTAGGAACTACAGACAGAATATCTGATTACAATTTAATGTTACGGCATGAGGCAGTGGCAGTGTCCAGTAGTAAGAAGTAGCGTACCCACGCTTAGGTTAGAGTACCTTTAGTCCACGGTTGTTTCTTTAATTTCTGTTTTCATTACTTTTTAATACGACTATTATCGTTCACTAATTATTTTGTTTTGAAACGTTTCTTATGGTTAAATGATGCTAAGATAACTACAATCACTCTTATAAGTTTATATTAATTTGAACACATGAACCCCATTGTTTACAGCAGTAATTTATATTTCTATAATTTAGCAATTAATTGTTGTTTAGTTTATTCTCCTCAAATTCTTACATTTAGACTTAAAATTGCTTAAAGTTATTTTATTTATTAAGTAAATAATATCTGATAAGTAACGAGAAAATAAGTATTTATGCAATTTATTCAATTGTTCTTTTTTATTAGTTTTGTTTTGTGTTTTTAAATTTTCATCCTATATTTTTAATCTAAAATCTATGGATATGAAATTTTTTTTTGTGCAAGGTCCAACTTTTTTAGAACTAGAGAGAGTACATTATGACTTAAAACACAACTTATCAAGTTAAGGCGAGTGGTGGTATTGGTTAGACTCATAGCTCTATAATTACCTCCAAAACGCTGTGGTGACTGAAGACAATTATTAAGTCATTTTTCTCTTTAAAAACTATATGAGTTGACAATTATGACATGCTGATTATATAATCACTCTCAATGTTACTGAATTTTTTGCGATTAATTTTGATAATATTTGTAAATTGAAAGTGTCCTATAGCTTGAATTATATAGCCTTAGTGCAATGAATCAAAGCACTAATAGAAAACTTTACAATCACTAGGAAATTAGAAATATCATCTTTATTTATTACTGAATTATTCGAAGGAAATTCTTATCTTGTACATCTGCTGATAACTAATGTTTCCAAGACTCTTTATGGGTTGTAGATTTTTTTTTTATTACGATTTTTACATGAATGGGTAATAAATAATAGTGATATTACATCAAAGAAAACAACATATAATCATACCGATTCAAAGTCCCAAGTATATAGTTGGTGCTCGATACTATAGTATCCATCTTCTTTTTTTATTCATAACCCTATTTTAATAATTCGTTTTATTATTTTTTAGTTCAGTTTCCATTATAAATAAATCCTGTTTTAACCATTTCTTGATAAGAGATTTCTTTCAATGAATTTCTTTTTCTTTGCTGAACTTTGTGCTTTCCCTATTTAGATTTTGTTAAAACAATGTTTGTTAACTATATATTCATACATATTCAATTATAAATATATTTGTAATTCTTGTTAATTTACATTATTTATGTTTTAAAAGTTAATTGACTAAACTGGGATGCAACAAAGCAAAAATAAAATTACGTATTGTGAAGAACACCTCAAAATCTGCTAGCTGTGTTTACAGAGTAATTAATTGCATAAAAACATTAAGATGTTTTCACCCAATGTAGTAGATGAGTATCATCTTTCACTTGTTTATCAATTCCCATTATTGTTTGTCTGTTTCCAAGTTATAGAGGTCTTATTTCAGATGACTAATCATTCATCTATTGTTTCCTGTGATATATTATATAAATACCCATAACTACATGACTTTGAATTCATAGCTACTATACTAAAAATATTTATTGGTGTTCAAATTTAGCACTTATAACATATGTAATCTAAAAACTATTTGGGTTGTGGTTATGAAGTTCAACCTTCATTATCTAGATTAGGGTAAATAAAATTAAATACTCAATTCTTATATTTACTATAACCTAAATGTTTCAAAAGATTTTCTGTTTGTTCCCGAAGATAATAGTATTCAAGAGTTTAAATCCATCATAAGCTTAAATAGTTTGATTGTTGGACACAAAGTTAAAGAGTTTCATTATTTTTAATATTAGATGTTTTGAATTATTAATATTCAAGGAGGGTAGAATACCTAATGAAATCAGTTGCTTAGACCCTAAACATGCTAAACTGTGGTGGAATAGGCAGGTATGAACAATGGATTCTTGAAACAAACATATTTCATTTTGAAATGAAATCTTTAATAAAAAATATTTGATCAATCAACTTCATTCATTCAATAATCATGCAACAAAGAATAATAATGGAACTTCCAGTTATATGTTAAAATAACAGCATTAAAAAAAACAATTGGGATTGCTAGGATAATCTGTAAAATGTTATTACTACATTCATATATAAGTATAACTCCAAACTTATATTTTAATTATCTTCTAAAATGCATCACTTATATATTTTCTTCAGTTTTTAACTGTACAATGAAAAAATGAAACCTGTAATATCAGTCATATGTATTATATTTTAAAATATTAATCTTTAAAAATAAACATGAAGTAACTTAAATAAATAATTACTTTGATATTTCCACTGTCCATTCTTTACTAAAAAATAATTATGAAAATTATCTTACTAAAAATTATCAAACATTAAATTTACTACCCCAAAATACTTGTTAATTTTTATATAATATATTTTAAAAAGAATAATTTAAAAATCCTTTCATTATTGAAGGAATAAACTCTTCCAAAATTTGAAGCAATAAAAGCAACTAAACTTGAAATAATAAAAGGTCTATTATCAACTATTTACAGTTAAAATTTAATAAATACCAATAGGACAAATCTAATATTCTTTACAATTATTTTAACTTAAAATGAATTTCCTGACAACTATAGCACAAGAAATAATTTGCAAACAGGTGTATTTATAAATTGACTTTTTCAAAGCTTAAACTTATAAGAATGAACACCATATTGCATATGACTGTTGTAAATTAAATATTTTGGTAGGAATATGTTAAAGACTTGCTTCTTACAAGATAGGGACGTGACTGCCATGCTGGCTGGGGTGTAAATCCCAGAGCACCCAGTTCAGAATTTTCTGGGTTTGATTCTCATCTGGGGCAGTTAATGTTTATTTCTTGGAGGACCCGAGAAATGAAATATAAAAGATGGGAATGTCATAATTCATTTCTCGGGACCTCCAAGAAATGAATTATGACATTCCCATCTTTAATGTAATTAAAGAATGTAAATTAAAAATATTTTAAATCAGATATTAAATTTTTGATGTAAAAAAGAAAATTTTTTTAACCAAAACCACTCTTTATTTTAGCATCAATTTTCAAACTAAAAAGATTTCATCCTGTTTTTTTGCATTAATAAGATTTTAAGGTATTAAATTCTCATAAAATAAACTAATTTAATTGCTTATTACATTTTACCCCCATACTGTTTCATCAGCTTAGTGAATTCTGTATGGTATCAAGTCAGTCTCATGTCAGATCTTTCATTGTTGTACGTAACACACTGTATGAACAATTTCCTCCTTTTCAGTTTACTGTCTGAATTAATTTAGACACCTGTCAGTTGAATCATGAACAAATATCTGTTGAATAGTTGGATTGGAATAGAATTTGAAAATTGTGTAGTTCTTGGTTTGTTTGCTTTCAGAAATTATAAACTTTGGTTTTTTGATCTCTGTTTTCGATATTTATATTAGTTATTTATATGTATATGTTCTTCTAATATTTTTTCATCATCTCTGGCCATATTTTTAATATTTCTCTTTTCTTTTTTTTTTATCTCTAATGAGTTTTACTAGGCTCCTTCAAAATTGTCTTGGTTTTTCTCTGTAACTTAGCAGTAATTTTTCCAAGATATAGGTTTAGATATTTTAGCAGTTGCCTTTGTCCAATTTTTTTTTCTCAGCATAAGGCTCCCATTTTTTTTTTTTTTTTTGTTATTTAGGTTGTAAATAATTTTCCTTTTTCTCTATCCTAGTCCTTTTTCTTCAAAGTTATTGAGGTTTTGACTTTATTATTCCATCAAGCTGTTCCATAAATTTTGACCAATTATCATTTTCCTACTAACGACTCAGTCTGTTCCGTTCCAATGATGATACTTTTAATATCTTCCTAGAACACATTTGTATTTTAGTTAGGAATCGATTTTTATTGCTTGCACTTGAGGAAGATTTCATACTGTTCTTCTTTCCTACTTCTCTTAATAATTCCTTATGTGTTGGATTTTCTATCTAAAATAGCTTTTGTATTGGCTATTGGGAATATAATTCACCACCTCTAGTATCTTTGCCATCAGTGAAAAAACGTTCATTATTCCTCTTCATGGATAATGGAGTCTATTATGCTGGAGACATTAAATACAATTTTGAGGATGCCATTGTTTTTATGCTTTAAGATCCAGCATTTTATATCTTTAGTCAAAATTCCCAATTATGATCATTTTTGAAGAGTATAAGTTTTTTTTTTTGACTGGTTGTAAAAACACCATTACTTCCCAAAACCATAACAGTATTTAAACATACCAGATCTATGTGAGTAAGTTATCTTATGGTGCTGCTGTTGTTTCATAGTGGTTAACAAGATAAGTGCCTGTAACCCTGTGCCAGGGTTTCAACACACATATTTTTTCGGTTAATGAAATTCAATTATGAGACATTTTGTTTTGTTTTTAATTGATTTTCGGTTGTTATGAGAAGGATTTCTGACCGTAGTATATGTATTTCATCTGTTTACCCCATTAACAAATTTCACATGCACCTAATATAGGGTATCTAAATGAACATCCAAATTCACGATGCCAAATGTTATTTTTTGAATTAGCTACATTGACACTCTGACCAATATTTAATTGAACATAAAGCTTGTTTAAAAGAAATACAATTATCAAAACATTTTCATTCATGTACACAATGAAGTTCTTATTCTTTAAAATCATGCTGCAGCCTTAATTTTCTAAAAATGGAACTGACATAGTAGTGAATGTAAGTCTCTCAAAATTTAAAACACTATTTAAATTAATCTTTATAAATTCTTCAGTCCATAGCAGGAGTCCAATGAAGGATGGAACAAATGAAGCAGTTTTCTGTTTCCCTAAAATCTCGCTTTGAGGTTATTTCCCAATTTTTTCCCCAACTCTTTATCCCTTGGAAACCTTCATTAATTACCGTATATTATAATACCGAGATATGTAATCAGATAATAATTTATAATTTATATATCAATAACAGAAACGAGATGAACATGACTCCAGCCTTCTTATCTATTTTTATTTGGTACGACAAATAGAGTGATAGTGACGGTTATGTACTTAGTTTAAATTATTTCAAATTAATAATCCAAATATTATTTTACATATCTCTCTCATTATTCTCTGAAAAAGACGGACAGTAACGTTAAACTTTTTACAAATTCTACCGTTCAAACAAATATAATGAAATAGTTGGATGGAGGAAGGCGACATGCTGGAAATGGGGAGTGGTTTCTTATCTGTTCGTTTCTATTATCATTGCCCTCCAATGAAAAGGCTTCACCTTCCAGAGAGGTTCCTAACTGATAGTCAATCATTTGAATTAGCTGACATGTTTGGTGATGACTTGATTTTGGGACAGACCCGTTTGAAGTGTCTGTACGCAATTTTCGTAAATGAAAACATTTTCCATTTTTATATTTATCACGAAAATTATTGTATTTATATTGTGTGTGTTGATATTTCTACTATTAATGGAACAGTGGCTTAGTCCGAGTATGGGTCCAGACCATCCTCGATATTACAAAATACTTTTCCTTATGACCAACATTATATAAATAATATATGTTGGCGTAAAAAAAATATGATGTTATATGTTTTTGAATAACTATTTGTTGCAAAAGGGACGCATTGAGCACTATATAGTCCAGGTGTGCCTAACCTTTTTACAACCAAGAGTTCCCCACACTGAGGCATGCCACAACTAAACGCTCTTCCTTCCATATACCCTACCACCTTCACAATAATTATTCATATGTGGTATAGACGCTTGGTATTAAAAATAGTTTTTCTTCAGTTGTAAATTTTGACAATATACCTACATAATGAAAACATTACCAACTATTACTTATACAATAACAGCAATGTATATTAGTTGTAACCATGTATAACCTTCTTGCTAATCGTTTAATTTACACCAATTCAAGGTTATTTCAACCTCACAAAAAATGGATATTACTGGATTTTTTTTTGTATCTATAAAGGAAATTGAGTAGTAATAGTATTACATTAAACAAATAAAAACACTTCAATACAAATAAGAAGAAAATATTTCAGAAGTAATGTGCGATTCTTAATGAAGATTCTGAATTTGTTTTTCTTTGGACATATTTTTAATGTTAGGATCAACTCAAGTTGAAGACATGATTAATATATGTTTCAAGTAGAAATCCGTGAAGGGTGATATACATTTTTTCTCGGGCTCATTTAGGAGAAAGTCTGTTCACTAACATTTGTTAAAGCAAACTTACTAAAAAGAATATCGTATTACAAAATCTCAGAGTTCCGAAAAATTTTCTGATGACAGACACTTCCAGCTTGGACCTCCGCCAATCAACATGTTTTCCCTTGATTTAAAATTTATATTACCTAGATAGTAATTTTTTCACCTAAATCAAATACCCTGAATCCTAATTAACAACTAGTGCCCTGTCGTATGCCATTCCCGAATCCATGCCACATTGTGGTACGAGTGTCTTGGTTGGCCATCCCTGGTATAGTGTGTATTACACACCCAAGCGACTCCACAATGTAGCCATCTTCTGTTCCTTTTTTTTCTCATGTCTAATCACACTTGAATAAAAACCATCTAAAACGTTTCATATAAACTATTGTGTTTTTGCATTTTATTCGCAGCCAGACAAATGAAGGACAGCAGGAATGCAGAACCTGAGAAAATTACAGATGGAGAGACTGTTAATAACAATCCCTGGAGGAGAATTGTTTACACCAAAATTGAACCAGCTGTGGACGAAGCAGGCTGGCTTCGAATAGTCTACAATAAAAACGAGCAGGAAGTGAGTCCTGAAACAGCCACTAGCGTTGGAATAGGACTTAAGGAAGGAGATAAAGATAGAGGGCAGGACTAAACGTACCGGAAGGATGCGGAAAGGTAAGAGCAGTCCCACTTTGCATTATTACTTTTATTTGGATTATTATTGCCATTAGAAAGTTGTTTTGACTGCAACAATGCCCACTACAGTTATTCCTTCTTCTGTTGTATGACGTAAATGCAGTTTGAGGTTCAAAAATATTTTTTACCCATTATTTTTTGTCTCGACATTAAACACGAATTAATATTTTTCACATATCCATGACATCCAATGAAGAAATAACAATATCGAATTTTTTTGGCACCAATAGTTAATGAACAATTTATTATTATTCTAGCTTACCACCCCTGCTTGTTGAACCCCCTAATTCTTTAATAAATTCTTGAATTCCTTTACCTCCATTATACTCAATATTTTAAGAAAATATTATACTCTTATATACGAAAAAAGTCCTGGAATATATACACTTTCCAGATATATATAGCTCATAGTGGTGAATAGAATCATAAGCATTTTTGAAATAAATATAGGAACTATTGCTTTGAATAAGTAGAATTGCTTTGAAATTCTTTTATAATTTTTGTCTGACGAGTGAAAATATTTGGTAAAAAGTAAATAAGATCCGCTTGGATTCACATAATTTATACGTCGGTGACAAGAGTGTTATAAAGGGCGTGATATTGTGATGATGTTATGTTTGTCAATTTTTTATGCTAGAATCGTTAAGATTGAATTTTCCAACGTGTTCCTTGTAAGTACTTTTGTTCCTTTCATTAGTTACTTTTGTAATTTGTTCTAAACCTTCCAGACTTATTTGCATCATATCACTAAATATTTTCTTTTAAATTTCTTATAACAGTTCACACTCAAAGAGGCTATTCTTTTTAATATATTACTGATAAATGTTGTCCCAGAGCACTGCCGCAAGAAAAAGAGCTAAAATAAAAACAAGTCCCAAGCAAAAAATGTTGATCGAATTTATTTAATAGATTTAATTTTAAAAACTTTTCCAATTACAAATATGTTTACATTTGCACATTATTTTAATAACTTTCAAAAATATAACAAAATTCTCACTTAGTGATCGGGAATTTCGGGCAATTTAGAATAGCCATGGTCACACAATTCTGGACAAAAATAATGAAGCTTCTTATAGAATTGATGGCTGCAGATTTAAAAAACGTGATTACATATACTAAATATGTTAAATACGAAAATTGGTGCACTTTTAATTGTATTAATATTTTATTAACCTTTGATGCAAAATATTTGTCAATTTTTTTTTCTGTTTTGAGCATTAAATTCACGAAAAAATATAGCAGTTAAAAATAAAACAATATTCTGCTGCACCAGTTATTAATGACTTTAGTACGTTTTTTTAAGAATGGAAATCCTCTCCTAATAAATGATATACCACTACTGGCCGTTGCTGTGACTAATCATGGTAGGGAGGAGAACAAAATTTAATATTTCCGAACAATTTTGAACAGCTTTCCATCTTACCGGAAATTTGAAAATTATTCTCTGAAATGGACCCTTTTCTTAAACATTTTTGGATCCCTAACCTTTCTAAATACCGTTTATCTGTATCTATCTCTGTTAAAACTGACTTTGTAGTTGAAATTGTCATGATTTTTTTTTTTTACTTTCACTTACCTATATATAGAATATATACGAAAAGTTTTCCGAAACTGAAATCAGATATTTAAAGCATGTGTATGTGTGGGGTGTTGCAGCAACTTTTTCGTTAAAATCAACCAACTGGAATTGCCACTTAATAGTATCGATTTTACACATTTTTTTTTTTTTCGATTTCCTCCGAAGTGACTCCAGCGATTTTGGTTAAACTCAGTATGTCATGATAAAGTTAGATGGTCTTTAGTATTAGCTAAAGTCCTATCCATACTCAAATAGCTTAAAATAGTTTGAATGCCGAATTTTAAAAAAAAACTCTCTAAACTACCTTTAATTTTTTTGATTTGAGACAGTTTGCCTTTTCATATTTTTATAAGTAGGGATAAATGGATAAAAATAAACTATGAAAAGATTTGATAATAAACTTGAGGAAATAAGAGGAATAATATTTTTTAAAGTTTGAAAACACATTTCCGGAAATAAGAGTAGCAATATAAACGTATTATATGTTATTGTAAAGACAAAGATTTTAGAAAAAATAACATTTAATATAGAAAGCCAAAGAAGGTACTAGGGAATGACGAATATCGTGTAGGTAAAAGATCTGTTCTAATATGAGTTTGACAGATTAATCATGTCGAATTTTGTCATAATTATTAAATAATTGCTTCACTTAACCTATATTTAATGTTGATAGAATGACCATATCCATAAAATCATTCTTAATAATTTCAATATTACTATATATTATTATTACTTATATTACTAATTCCGTTTACTGAAAGATAATAAATGCTTCGATAATATCAATCCATTGATGGTAAACTATTTACTTCTGTAGTAATCAGTTTTACAGTATTTTTGTGTCGGTATTAATCAAAAGGAGATTGCTGAATGAGATGATTAAAGTGAAGCACCTCGGTCTAATCCCGAATTGAAATGTGGCAGTGGGAATGTTCTGGGTTAAGTGTGTGCCGGAAGGGGTAGTTACGGCGAGATCAAAGGGTTCCGCTCTGAATTTAAGCCCCTGCTGGACTTTGAAGCAACCCATTCAGATAGCGAAAAGTTGCACAGCCTGCTTTGCTCTATTAGTCATAATTCATCGCCCAACGGCACAAAACCAATTGATTCTAAAATATGCTATTATTATCATGTATAATTATAATTAATGGAAACACGAAACGTTGTTTAGATCTAATTTGTTTAGAATAATTACTAATTTTACAAACTTTTTGATGAGTGAGAAGTTATTCACAATCAATATTATAAAAATGGAAATTCTGGCATCAACTTTTATGTTGTGTATCCATCTTAATTTCGAACTTCCCCGCCGCTCTACCGTGCAAAGATTTTCTCTCTATCACCTCTTCAGGCGAAATCTGCCGGAAGAAGTTGATTTAATTTTATTAATGCTGTGATTTATGATTTGCGAACAGACCATGTCTTGCAATTTTTTTTTTCTCCATTACTATTTTTCTCATACTGCTAACGAGTCCTGAATATACGTCAATGAACTTTTTCCGCAAAAATTTGAAGTTTCTAGTATAATACTTTTAAGGTGAGCCAAATTCCGAAATCCTGTTTAGCACAGAACGGATACGGGTTTTACACGAAGCTATCTCTCTTCACTTTTGAATTCAGTTTGTTGAACGCGTGGGTGGTGGACACAAATAAAATGTTTTTACTGTTTTATTAGTTACGGTTAGATAACATAAAACGTTCTTACTGTAGTGGGAACATACAACACACCTGTGATTGATACCTATTCCACTACTCTTATTAAACCGTTGCAAGCTTGTAAAATCGATATATTCACAATTGGCCACAGAGCAACGTGTATACAATAAAAAATGAATTTTTACATCTCACTTTAACACAGTTTACTATAAATGCGATTTTTTGTTTCATAGTTTGTGGCCGTTATTAGGCTTTTGATTCATACCTTAAGCCCATAAATATTGGTCATCAGTGATCTCATGTATGTAAATTCGGATACCTGTTACACTTTCAACTAAAGTTTATAAACAGACCCAAACGTTTAGCAACAGGTTTTAAAACCACGAATGATTTTTTAACAGAATTAAAAGTTGAAGAAGATAAATGTTGGATTCTTTGATCAAAGATTGTACAGTGAAATTTTTCTTAATGAATCCCATTGTATAACTGTAATCCCTTATTTTCCCAATTTTTCTTCAAGGGGAAGGGATGGATGGTATAGAGGGAAGAATCTTAGGTTACCATTTTAAAACTTTTCAAACCTGATGCTTCAACATACCGCTTATAGTTTACCTTTCCATGTATTCTTTGGCAGGAAATAAATGTACAAGTAGTTTGATTGATGAATAATTTTTTATTATTTACTGAGTTCCAAAGAATTAGATATTCAATGAAACTTTTTTAAAAGGTGTTGTAAGTGTACTTGAAAAATGGGTAATATTTTGGCTAATTTTGATATTTACTTTTTCCAAAATAAATTTTCAAAATGTTTATTTTCCTTACTTGAAATTTTTTTATTTTTTAACTATCTGTGTCCCGTGAAATATTGAGCGTAAAGAGCTCCATTAGGGCACAAATTTCATCGAATTTAATCTACTAAGAAAAATATGTGATTAAGTTTATTTTTGTAGTATTTATTTTGAAGAAAATTATTTGTGAATGAAAAATGAGTCTTGTGTTTTTCTTGGATGAAAAGTACCTTAAATAGTTCAATGCAACCTTTTCAAGAATATTTACGGTACCTGTTGTATAGAATAGGTATAAATATATTTATATTTATATACAAAATGAGACAGATTTTTGTAAAAATGACGTGTTCGTCTACCAATTAAATTTTATTGCGAATGACCTAAAGTGTCAGATGTCAGATGTCCATATGTCCAGTAATTTTAGCCTACACGATAAAACATTTTCCCGATCTATTAAAAGATGAGCATTATAGCCGGAAACGGTAATATTTTCAAATTCGAAACGCTTAACAGAATCGGGACCAATGAAACACGTGGTTATCAGCTTTCAAAGGTGCGAGGAAGCTGAATCAAAAGGGAAGAGGTAGTAAGAGTAAGAGAGCTTTATGTAGCCCTGTGTGTAAACAGCTATCAGGCTCAACAAATGTTGATACAGCAAAACAAACACACTCCTTGATGAGCTGATTGGCGCATCTAATGCGCATCAGGCATATAGCAATCACAGAATTCGAACCCTGTAAGAAAGACACCAATCTCTAGCTCTTGGCTCATGTTAAGATTGGAAATCTTTTAAGCACTTACAAGTACTCTCTGAGTAATTTATTTTATAGATGTTTGTTACTATTATGCTGAGGAGTACCTAACATATTTGGTACCAGGATGGTTTAATTTTCCCAGGAGGTTCTCCCTGCAGAAAGAATAGAAAAAAAAAAATCTTACTTAATGAAAATAATTATTATTCAAAGAAAAAAAAAACCCTGTGGTGGTGGGGGGCTTAGTAAGTGGTACCTAAGCCGATTTGGAAATACAAGGGTATTGGCAAGGGTGTATATTTGAGAAAGTAAATAAACAAAACAATTTAAGGCATACACTTTCTTTATCTTTATATTAGGTACATTCATTAGTATACTTAAAAAAAAATTTCATTAACAGTGGTTTATTATTATTTGAGATAAATAAGATTAAAATAAATATAAGGTAGCTTGGTCAATCCACTACTAATTGCTACCAATTACTATATTCTTTGATTATACAATACATTGCATCAGTTACAATATTTATGTCAAGGGAAATTTTACTCAGCATTTCTAACAGAATATGAAAATGTCTCTTATGGTTGCAGGATCGGTGAAACTTCTTTATAAGTTTCTACCCCATAAGCAACCTATATAAATTCTTAGTA
>NW_027107005.1:77215-77756 GCF_000696795.3 Halyomorpha halys
CTAACAGAATATGAAAATGTCTCTTATGGTTGCAGGATCGGTGAAACTTCTTTATAAGTTTCTACCCCATAAGCAACCTATATAAATTCTTAGTAGCCAATAAAATAAGATCAACAATGTTGCTATCATCTGTGACTATAAAAAACATCCCATCAGCTAAAATATTTATGTTGACGGTTAAATTACTCTCTATTTCTAACAGAATAAGAATGTGTCTCTTATGGTTGCAGGAACGGTGAAACTTCTTTATAAGTTTCTACCCCATAAGCAACCTATATTAATTTTTAGTAGCCAATAAAATGAGATCAGCAATGTGCTATCATCTGTGACTATAAAAAACATTTCATCAGTTAAAATATTTATGTCAAATGGTAAACTACTCAGCATTTCTAAAATAATATGAAAATGTCTCTTATGGTTGCAGGATTAGTGAAACTTCTATATACGTTTCTACCCCATAAGCAACCTATATTAATTTTTAGTAGCCAATAAAATGAGATCAGCAATGTTGCTATCATCTGTGACTATAAAAAACATTTCA
>NW_027107005.1:77806-78625 GCF_000696795.3 Halyomorpha halys
GTTTCGACCCCATAAGCAACCTATATTAATTTTTAGTAGCCAGTAAAATGAAATCAGCAATGTTGCTATCTTCTGTGATGATAAAAAACATTTCCTTAGTTAAAATATTTATGTCAAGAGGTAAACTAATCAGCATTTCTAACAGAATGTGAAAATGTCCTTATGGTTGTAGGATCGGTGAAACTTCATTATTAGCTTCAACCCCATAAGCAACCTATATTAATTTTTAGTAGCCAATAAAATGAGATCATCAAAGTTGCTATCATCTGTGACGATAAAAAAGATTCCATTAGTTAAAATATTTATGTCAAGTGGTAAACTAATCAGCATTTCTATCAGAATATGAAAATGTCTCTTATGGTTGTAGGATCGGTGAAACTTCTATATAAGTTTCGACCAAATAAGCAACCTATATTAATTTTTAGTAGCCAATAAAATGAGATCAGCAATGTTGCTATCATCTGTGACTATAAAAAACATTTCATCAGTTAAAATAATTATGTCAAGAGGTATAATACTCAGCATTGCTAACAGAATATGAAAATGTCTCTAATGGTTGCAGGCTCGGTGAAACTTCTATATAGGTTTCGACCCCATAAGCAACCTATATTAATTTTTAGTAGTTAATAAAATGAGATCAGCAACGTTGCTATCATCTGTGACGATAAAAAACATTTCATTAGTTAAAATATTTATGTCAATAGGTAAACTACTTAGCATTTCCAACAGAATATGAAAATGTCTCTTATGGTTGCAGGATCGGTGAAACTTCTTTATAAGTTTCAACCCCATAAGCAACCTATATTAATTTTTAGTAGC
>NW_027107005.1:79188-79697 GCF_000696795.3 Halyomorpha halys
ATAAGCAACCTATATTAATTTTTAGTAGCCAATAAAATGAGATCAGCAATGTTGCTATCATCTGTGACGATAAAAAACATTCCATTAGTTAAAATATTTATGTAAAACGGTAAACTAATCATTATTTCTAACAGAATATGAACATGTCTCTTATGGTTGCAGGATCGGTGAAACTTCTTTATAAGTTTCGACCCCATAAGCAACCTATATTAATTTATAGTAGCCAATAACATGAGATCAGCAATGTTGCTATCATCTGTGGCTATAAAAAACATTTCATCAGTTAAAATAATTATGTTGACGGTTAAATTACTCTGTATTTCTAACAGAATATGAAAATGTCTCTTATGGTTGCAGGATCGGTGAAACTTCTTTATAAGTTTCGACCCCATAAGCAACCTATATTAATTTTTGGTAGCCAATAAAATGAGATCAGCAATGTTGCTATCATCTGTGACTATAAAAAACATTTCATCAGTTAAAATAATTATGTTGACGGTTAAATTACT
>NW_027107005.1:80877-83170 GCF_000696795.3 Halyomorpha halys
GAATCCATTTTAGGAAGAGTTGTCGGTTAATTTTGTAATTATGACATAGATTATTAAATATTTCTTTATGATTTAGTAATATTTTATTTATAGTTTTAGTCAAGTAAATTAGCAAAACAATTTCAGTGTTATAGATACATTAAGAAAACTTATAATTTTAAAGAATTTCATGATCAAACTGATTTCAATAATGGTGTAGTAGTGGGAAATAGTATAATAAATAAAATTTTGAATTATTAGACATCTTTTATGGATTAACTTTGTACAGAATTTCTTGGTTAAACCTATAATGTAGATAGGTACTAATAGAATTAATTGAAAGTGGAGGATGAAACATACAAAGTGAAGAAGTTACATGTAAGTTAAAATTATATTTAACAGATAGATATGCAGTCTTTAATGGTTGCAAACTTGGTTATCATAAAGGTACTAGCACTGTTGCTATAAAATACATTTCACTGTTTATAACATCAGTTATTATTTTACTTTTTCATTTAATAATTTTTTAAAAAAGTCTTTTCTCCATGTATGAAAAATTCATGAGATAGAAAATAGTGTGTTTAAAAATCTCTATTTGAAAGATATTATCATTTTCCTCAGTTTAAAGTATACCAGTAATGTATACAAGCCCATTGTCATAAGAATTGTAAAATGTTCTTAGAGGAGTGCATTTTAGTAAGAGTTATCAGATGATTTTGTATTTATTATGACATAGATTAATAAAGATCTCAGCTTTATTCAAGTAAATTAGCCAAAAATTTTAGTGTTCTAGATATATTAAGGAAACTTATATTTTTACAGAATTTCATGGCCAAACTAACTTCAATAATGGAAATCAGATCTAAAATAGTTTGTTGAAAATGAAGGATGAAACATACGAAGTGAAGAAGTTTTATTTAAATAAAAATTATTAGTTTTAAAGAAAAGTACACAATCCATCTTTGTTGTTTGCAATAGCGGTAAAACGTTTACATGGGTTATTACCTCGAAAGCAACCTATAGAAATTTGGATGAGACAATAAAATGATCATAGTACTTTTGCAATCTTTAGTGGCTTTAAGATACATTTGATCTATTGAATTATAAAGACGGATGGTACAATGTCAATTATATCAATCACCTCATTTGCATCTTAGAGTATTACTAAAAATAGTCTGTTTTAATCACATTCATATTATTTTCAAAGTCACTCCTGTAAATTTATAAAATTATACATTATATAGTAGTGGGAAGTATTATAATAAAATTTTGATTCAATAAAGGTGTTTAATAGATGTGCTTTTTACTGAGTTTCTTTGTTAAACCTATAATGTAAATAGGTATAATTAGAATTAATTGAAAATGGAGGATAAAAACAAAGTGAAGAATTTATATGCAAGTTAAAATTATCATTTAACCCTTTTCGTGGCAGAAGTAGAAATAATTTAAAATTCCAATTTTTTTTACAACTTTCCTTAAAATACAGCCTGCATTGATAATTAAATGACATTCCGAACTTGTACTGAGTAATATTTATAACTTTATGCCTTTCGCAATAAATAAGATTAAAATAAATATAAGTTTGCTTGGTCAATCAAGTACCAATTACTATATTCTTTGACTATAAAAACATTTCCTCAGTTAAAATAATTATATCAATGGTTAAATTACTTTACATTTCTAACAGAATACAAAAATGTCTTTTATGGTTGCAGGGTTGGTAAAACTATTAAGGTTTTACCCCTTAAACCTTTATTAATTTTTATCAGCGAATAAAAAGAGATCAGCAATGTATTTTGCTGATAATGATAGCACAGTGCTATCATCTGTAACTAAGATACACATTTTATTTCTTTGTACTCAGTCGTATTTTATTTGTTATAACCTCTCATCTCTTCTTGTTTTGTTTTATGTTATTTCTTAGTTTTGTATGCAATATTGTAATAACTTTGTATGTATAGTATATGCTTTTTGCATGGTGTGTACAAAAATCATTTATAATATATGCCTATTCTGTAGGGCTTACTACAGAGAAGAAAAAATATATTTATACATATTATGTATGAGCATATACACATGTATTTATTGGAATTAAGTACTAAATCGTATTTTACTTTATTAAAATCCATGAACACTAAACTAATGTTCTAAAGGTTTCTTGAATTTTAAAATCTTTTTAGAAGAAAGATTGTTAAGAAAATGTTTTCAATACTTCAACATAAAAAAGATATTTCTATATAACTTTATTAGCAATAAAGTTAATAATTGCTATTAATTGCTATTAATAATTTAGCAATAATTTATATAATAATGT
>NW_027107005.1:85151-87386 GCF_000696795.3 Halyomorpha halys
ATTTTTCCCAAACTTTTTTCTGCACTCTTTTCACTTCTAATAGACGGCAATATATCATCACTAACTGTTAAAACAATAGTAGACAGTAACTATTTATTTTGATTAGTCCAAGCTGTATCTTCTCCTGTTGGCGAATCTTTTTCAATTAAATCTTCGT
Source organism: Halyomorpha halys (assembly GCF_000696795.3). Lineage (NCBI taxonomy): Eukaryota > Metazoa > Arthropoda > Insecta > Hemiptera > Pentatomidae > Halyomorpha > Halyomorpha halys. The sequence goes on from NW_027107005.1 coordinate 85,309, forward strand.
ACAAACCCTTTGCTTCTAAGTATGCTCCAATTTTCATTTACAAGATCCTATAATACTTTGCAGCAAGCTTTTCAATGCTGAATTGGTGTCTATCGCCCTTTGTGTTTAGTTTTGGTGGTTAGTCCTAAATAAAATTACAAAACTTACTTATGCGTTAATATAAACCAACCAGAAACCATAATCTGCTATATTGGTAGCAGATTGTGGTTTCCTAATATGGAAATAGTTACTAATAGAGTTTATTGAAAATAAAGGACAAAACATACTAAGTGAAGAAGTAATATGTAAGTTAAAATTATATTTGAACTGATAATTATGAAATCTTTCTTTAATGGTTGCAAGCTCGGTATATCTTTAATATAAGTTATTACCCCGGAAGCAACCTATAGAATATTTTATTAGGCAAAACAAAGATACTAGCACTGTTGCTATTATCTGTTGCTATAATATACATTTCACCGTTTATGATATCAGTTATTCACAGCTGTGTTTCTTGATTTTGGCAAGGTCAAACATCAAGTCTATCACTTTTTCCTCTGTAACGCCCTCAAACATTTCTCTACATTTTTCCCAAACTTTTTTCTGCACTCTTTTCACCCTTAATAGCAGGCAACATATCATCACTAACTGTTAAAATAATAGTAGACAGTAGCTCTTTCTTTTGATAAGTCCAAGCTGTATCTTCTCTAGTTGGCGGATCTTTTTCAATTAAATCACCGTACAAACACTTTGCTTCTAAGTATGCTCCAATTTTCATTGACCAGATCCTATAATTTTCTGCAGCAAGCTTTTCAATGTTCAATTGGTGTCAATCGCCCTTTGTGTTTAGTTTTGGTGGTTAGTCCTAAATAAAATTACAAAACTTACTTATGCGTTAATATAAACCAACCAGAAACCATAATCTGTTATATTGGTAGCAGATTGGGGTTTCCTAAAATGGAAATTGTTACTAATAGAGTTAATTGAAAATGAAGGACAAAACATACTAAGTGAAGAATTAATATGTAAGTTAAAATTATATTTGAACTGATAAATATGAAATCTGTCTTTAATGGTTGCAAGCTCCCATAATCTGTTATATTGGTAGCAGATTGGGGTTTCCTAAAATGTAAATAGTTACTAATAGAGTTTATTGAAAATAAAGGACAAAACATACTTAGTGAAGATATGTATATGTAAGTTAAAATATGTAAATATAATGTAAAATGTAAAAGTAAATATAAAATATGTAAGTTAAAATTATATTTGACTGATAAATATGAAATCTGTCTTTAATGGTTGCAAGCTCGGTATATCTTTAATATAAGTTATTACCCCGGAAGCAACCTATAGAAAAGTATATTAGGCAATACAAAGATACTAGCACTGTTGCTATTATCTGTTGCTATAATATACATTTCACCGTTTATGACATAAGTTAATCACAGCTGTGTTCTTGATTTTGGCAAGGTCAAACATCAAGTCTATCACTTTTTCCTCTGTAAAGCCCTCAAACATTTCTCTACATTTTTCCCAAACTCAACACATCCCCTACATTTTTTCTGCACTCTTTTCACCTCTAATAGCAGGCAATATATCATCACTAACTGTTAAAATAATAATATACAGTAGCTCTTTATTTTTCTTAGCCCAAGCTGTATTATTTCCAGTTGGCGGATCTTTTTCAATTAAATCACCGTACAAACACTTTGCTTCTAAGTATGCTCCAATTTTCATTGTCCAGATCCTATAATATTTTGCAGCAAGCTTTTCAATGCTGAATTGGTGTCTATCGCCCTTTTTGTTTAGTTTTGGTGGTTAGTCCAAAATAAAATCACAAAACATACTTATGAGTTAATAGATGTAAATAAACCAGGAAACCACAATCTGCTATATTGGTAGCAGATTTTGGTTTCCTAAAATGGAAATAGTTACTAATAGAGTTTATTAAAAAAAAAAGGAAAATACATACTAAGTGAAGAAGTAATATGTAAGTTAAAATTATATTTGAACTGATAAATATGAAATCTGTCTTTAATGGTTGCAAGCTCGGTATATCTTTAATATAAGTTATTACCCCGGAAGCAACCTATAGAAAA
>NW_027107005.1:88020-102140 GCF_000696795.3 Halyomorpha halys
ACATCAAGTCTATCACTTTTTCCTCTGTAACGCCCTCAAACTTTTCTCTAAACTTTTCCCAAACTTTTTTCTGCACTCTTTTCACCTCTAATAGCCGGCAATATATCATCACTAACTGTTAAAATAATAGTAGACAGTATCTCTTTATTTTCTTAGTCCAAGCTGTATCTTCTCTAGTTGGCGGATATTTTTCAATTAAATCACCGTACAAACCCTTTGCTTCTAAGTATGCTCCAATTTTCATTTACCAGATCCTATAATATTCTGCAGCAAGCTTTTCAATGCTGAATTGGTGTCTATCGCCCTTTGTTTTAGTTTTGGTGGTTAGTCCTAAATAAAATCACAAAACATACTTATGAGTTAATATATGTAAATAAACCAGGAAACCACAATCTGCTATATTGGTAGCAGATTGTGGTTTCCTAAAATGGAAATAGTTACTAATAGAGTTAATTGAAAATGAAGGACAAAACATACTAAGTTGAGAAGTAACATGTAAGTTAAAATTATATTTGAACTGATAAATATGAAATCTGACTTTAATGGTTGCAAGCTCGGTATATCTTGAATATAAGTTATTACCCCGGAAGCAACCTATAGAAAATTTTATTAGGTAATACAAAGATACTAGCACTGTTGCTATTATCTGTTGCCATAATATACATTTTACCGTTTATGATATCAGTTATTGTTGTTGATTTAGGGAGGGGTTTTATAAAAAAAGACAAAAAGTATGTGTCGTAAACAGACGCTAACAATTGATTAAGCCAAACAAATGAATGCCAAGCAGTCCCATGTCCAAGTAGCAGTGCTGCCATCTGCTGTTTTATTAACAAATTAAATAATAATACCAATTTTCTTTAGCCGTTATTATTTTACTTTTTTATTCATTATTTTTTTAAAAGAGCCTGTTTTCTATATATAAAAAAGATTCATGAGATTGATGATAGTGCTTAGAAATCTCTATTTGAAGTATATTATCATTTTCCTCAGCTTAAAATATACTAGGCCATCATCTTAAGGTTTTATAGAATCATAAGATGTTGTCAAAGGAATGCATTTTAGCATGAGTTTTCATATGATTTTGTAATTATCATGACATAGATGAATAAATATTTCTTTACGATTTAGTACTATTTTATTTATAGCTTTATTCATGTAAATTGGCTAAAAATGTTAGTGTTTAAGAAATATTATTTTATTTTTACCAGAAATTTGAACTAAAATAGTTTGTTTTAAATGAAGCGATAAAAACTTGAATAGAATAAGTTTATTTAAGTAAAAATTATAAATTTTAAAGGCTCATTATCTCAAAAGCAACAAATAGAAATTTTTATGAGACAGTAAAATGATCTTTGCACTTTTGCTATCTTCAATGGCTCTTAAATATATTTGATCTTTTGAATTATAAAGACAAATAGAGTAATATCAATCACCTCATTTGTATCTTTGACTATTTCTAAAAATTGTTAGTTTTAATTGCATTCATTATTTTTAAAAGTCACTACTATAAATTTTTGATATTATAGATCATATGGTAGTGGAAAATAGTATAAAAATATTTTGAATTATTAAAAGTGTTTAATAGATTGACATCATAGAATTTCTTGGTTAAACCTATATTGGTAATTGGTACTTATAGAGTTAATTAAAAATGGAGGATTAAACATATGAATTGAAGAATGTATATGTAAGTAGAAATTATAAGTTTTAACAACTAGTACACAGTCAATCTTTTTTGGTAGTAAGATAGTAAAACTTTTATGTGCGTTATTACCTGAGAAGCAACCTACAGAAATTTTTATGAGAGAATAAAATGATATTAGACTTTTGCTATCTTCAGTGGTTCTAAAAAAAATTTGATCTTAGATAAATTGTATATGTATATAAATATATATGCATATGTTTGTATAATAATAATAATAAGTAATTTTATTAGTATTATAGTTTATCTTACTGCACCTGGACCATCTTCCTTATATATAATTTAACAGATAAACATGCAGTTTGTCTGTAATAGTTGCCAGCTCTGTAAAACTTTAATATAATTTGTTAACCCTGAAGCGGCCTATAGAACGTTTTATTAGGGAATATAAAGGTACTAGCATTGTTGCTATCGCCCATTGCTATAAAATACATTCCAATGTTAATAATATCAGTTATTATTTTATTAAAGAGCTCTTTCTCCATTAATAAAAAACTTCAAGAGATTGAAAATAATGTGTTAATAAATATCTACTTAAAACATATAATCATTTTATAATCTTAACATTTTCTTGAGATTGGTAAATTTTTTAAAAATAAATAATTTAATTTCTATCCATTTTAGTCTCAAAACCTTTTATTTTTCTTATAAGTCTGACGTTTCGGCCAATCCGGCCATCTTCAGGGACAATCTACTTAATAAAATTTTGAAATTATATAATTTAAAAACTCTAACTCCATGCAGGCTATTCTGCCCAGATCAAAACATCAATTTCTAATTTGTCAATATTCACTTAAAACAAAATCAAATCTGTGATAAATGATTTTGATTTTGTTTTAAGTGAATATTGACATATTATCATTTTACTCACTTTTTAAATAATTTATTGGTTAAGCCTATAATGGAAATATAATTAGATTGAAGATGAAGGATGAAACATAGGAAGTGAAAAAGTTGCATGTAAGTTGAAATTATACATTAACAGGTTGGAAAATCATTGATTGATTGTTTATGGTGTATAAAAGGAAGGTGGTCCAGTTTTAGTCAAAAACACTCAAAGTGTAATAAAACTATTTATTATAAGCCAACGTTTTGCCCCTCTTTGGAGGGCTTGAAGAGGGCTCACTGAATGGTGTTCAACACATGAATGAAGGAAGAAATAAACAAGTAGTAGTTCATTTTTCTGCTTAACTTTATTCAGTAAGCCTGGATGTAGCCCTGCAAAGTGGGATACTATATTGAAAAGACTGTAGTTGAAAAAGCATATTTTGTGTCAATTAAATATGATAATATGAGGCGAAATCTGCTAAAGATTTTACCAGGATAAATTTTAAAGTGTGACATCCAATTAATCCTAGAAATCTTTAACAATTAGATTGGTATTGAATCACTAGTGAATTTTCAGCTGCCTAATGTTTTTCCTCGCCGCTTTAAAATTAACATATTTACATTAGAATCTGGTATTTCATTTGTTAGGCTCATAATTAGAGGTTCATAAAAAGTAAATGGTATTCTATAATTAGAAGGGGGAGGAAGGGGGGTGGGGTGAATGGATGAGATTGGATGCTGGAGCTAACTATGAATAGCTAATTTCTACAGCTCATTTGGCCAGAGTGTAGAGATAGTTGGGCCAACTTCTCTTACTTACCAATCCAACTTACTGATATCTCTGTTGGCATCTCTTCCAATCAGCTGCCCAGGTAATGATACTCTTATTAGGAATATCGTTTAAGTGGTCCTATTTATGAAACCATGGCAATTTCCATGGAGTAACATTGTCACGTTTAGTCGAGGACGCTTTGTCTATAAATATTAAATAACTGCTTATTTTTACACTTATAATTAGAGATTTTAGTGCAATTGCACCAATTAATGATGAAAAGAACGTTCTGCTTACGATAGTTTTATATCTTAGGAATTTCATATTCGAGGTAAATGCACGGTTTGCACATTTTGAGGATTATCTCTACGTAATTGCAATTCTATTATTAGTGCCTCGGCCACTATTTCTAGTTTCGCCCGATAGTTGCCGCGGGAAATAGTGACATATTAAAATACCATCTGTTTTAAGAAATCACAAACTGATACTAAATGCCACAAAACTAAGTTGTTTATTTTAAATGACATTTAATAAAAACTAAAATTATGATTTCATTCTCAGGATCATAAGTTGAGCTACGATTATTTATAATAAAATAATAATAATTAAATTCAGAAAATGTAATACAAGTGCAAAAACTTAATTACTTTGAACAAATGAAGTATTACATTCTTGAACGTCCCTTTAAAACTGTTTTGGCTCCACAGGATCTTCTGAAGGATGATTAGGTGACTCAAATTGTTCCTACATTGAATGTTGATGATCACATAAGAGGAGAGCCGGTTTTTAACGAGCAATCGGCAAATTTACTTCTTTATCCTTAATTTTTATGGTCTCATATATTTCTTATTATCGAATCACAATAAATATGCTTTTTCTAAGATACATAAATCTAAGTGAACAAAAAAAAGCTCTGGTTTTATTTGTAATTTATTTCGGCTGCAAACGATCTATCTGCTGGCGTAGCACCCTGAAAAAAGTTGGTAGATCCCCAAGAGCGTACCCTTGATCAAAACTAGGGAGGAGGGGGCAAGCCACAGTCAATCAGGTTGTGAAATTTCAGGAAAGGGGGATGAAACCAAATTTTTAAGAAAATTATATATAATTGTCCCAGTGATTTAATAGTTATTACAATTACCTATTTACTTGAGAAAAAAAAAAATAATTTTTTTTCTTTTCTAGAGAGGGGGCAGCTGACCCCTCTTGCCCCTGCTGGGCTCACCAATGTACATCCCCACTGGGGTTGAGCGGCATGGGAGGGTTCCAGTAAGAATTTAAGATTTGAAATTGATATTAGTCACTTATCCATGAAATTATCTATTTTTTGATACCCCTTTCATCAAAATCCATCGCTACAGAAAACCGGAAAAGGGATTGACACTACGTTTTGAATACATTTATGTATGATATCAACTAGATTTTTTTGTTCTTGTCAAAATACTGTACTGATATTTTTTACTAACTAAACTCGTTTTAACATTGTTCATATATTTGTTTTTCTTTATCTAACATCGTCTGTCCTTAACATACAGAAATAAAATCACGCCTCAAGACTTGGAAATTTTACAGAATTAAAAATAGGTATGTGAGTAAAAGTAAGAAAAAGTGCCTAGGGAATTTAGGGAAATTATAGTTTATGAAAATCTATCAAAAGAAAATGCTAATTACAATAAATCAACTCTCATTCTCATAAAAGAACCAAGCATTATTAAATTAATATTGTTCATTTATTTTTTTTCCTAAAAAAAGTTAGATTACAGCTTGTGTATTATTTATGAGGTATTGCAAATTTATTTTTATTTTATCCAGAAGTTATGTTTTTAATTATAATTTTTTTTTAACACATTGATTGTACCTTTGAACTTATTTATTGTTATCACAAATTAAGACATGGATAAATGTGTATTGTTACAAACATATACATTTTTAAACAAATTGATATTGAAAAATTCAATTTTAACTTTTGAAATTCACCAAAATTTAGGGATAAAAAAATGCAAAAATTTATATTTTTTCTAAAGTTTCAAATTATTATTATGTCGTAAATTATTAGGAACACTTTTTTTTTTTTAATACAGTTCATTATTAATAAATCATTGGATGGAAAGGTTGGATGTTCTGGTGTGCAAGAAATAATGCAAGAAATGGTTGAAACAAAGAAGATAGCAGATGATAAAAAGGTTTTTCTTAGAAGTCAGATTATTAATGCCGTCAATTGTTATAATTCTTATTGTTCTTTTATTTTAATGTATTAGTTAATCAAAACTCAAAGAGTCATTAAAACTTATGTTTGATAATGTTAGCTTTCTTCTTTAAATGTAAATAAATTATTTTTTGTTTCAATTTGTGTCTAAAGTTTAACTTGACCTCAGACCATGACCGCTTATATACTTTCGTTTTAGTATCTAACGCCTTCTTGGGTAATTCAACTGATTAGGACAATGTATGTAATACCTAGAATCACAACTAGTAGTTTTAAAGAGTAAACCGAAGATTTTCGGAAGGACTGATAAGAAAGACAATCATCGGCTAAGAAGTTGTATGGTAGTTTAAGTGGTTATGCACAAAATAATGGGATCCAAAGAATTTAAACCCCTTATGAATTAGAAACAAATAGGTATCTTCATATAGGTATATGAAGGATAGTTTCCTGGGAAACTTTAACTCACGAAACTGACTCACACAAATTTGGTGCGGTACACTATTAAGAACATTTATTTCTATATTATTCACTGTGCCAACATTTTCAATATTATTTTTTGTTTCAAACTTGTACATTTTTCATTTGCAAAAGCATAATAGAGATATAAAAATATAACAGTTTAATAAAATTTACTTTATCCTACTATTCATTCAATGCTAAATTGGTATAAAATCAATGTTGGAAATACTATAAATGATTTTTTTTTTGTAGTGTAGCGACACGCAACCAGGACCCTGTTTCATAATGAAAGCTAATAGTATTAATTCAAAATACAAGTATAGAAAAAACGTGGTAATTACACTAATACTTATATTTTTTCATGATAGGGATGACTGTTAGTGATATTACAGGAATTAAAAAATACTAAAGTACAAGTTACTATTATACAAGTCCGTGTAATTGAATTAAGATAAATCTACAAGACTAATAGTATTAGTTTGTACTTTATTATTAAATATGGTTCTGCTGGTCTAAACTGTAACTATTAAAGGCGCGCGAAACCGCTATGGCATGGCACAGCCTACCAGCTAACACGGGAACTGATTACTGGCGACAAGCAAACGCCGTATATTGATATTTGTACTATTCAATGTAAATACATTAATTGTAACATGTAACAACTATATTAGACATTGTAATATATATATAAATGTAACATTTGAAATTATAAAGACTCCAATGGAATCTGCTGAACCACTAAAAGCTAATGTAATATACGTAGTACCTTTCGATGGTGTTTAATAGCCCAGAGATAAAAGTAGGCCCACATATAAAGGATCTCAGAATACCCATGGGTAGAAAAAGGAAGCACACTTCAACTGACGTATTTTTGTACTTAAATATTCTTTATTTTTTCAATGGGGGGTAAGAAAAAAAACACCTCCTTAGGAGACAGAGGATAACACCTTACATACTGTATCAGTGCATAGTCCAGGGTTTAAAAAAACCACTAGGCTCACTTGTCGGATTTGTTCCCCCCCCCCACCAAATACCAATACCAATTTTGATAGCGCCTTTTCGAGGCCTTCTGGTCAAGATTTTCTATCATCACCAAATGGAGACAGATCTTACACAACCATCTCGACAGTACTTAGTCAACTTATCAACTGAAAGATTCATTTATAGATTCAGTGAGTAACTATTTAATAACCATCTTGAAATGAAGGCAATCAGACTGACAAAAAGGAAAAACGCACTGAACATACGACCACCAGTTTAACAGTTAAAACTTGTGTTAAAAAAAGCCATTTATTATGTCGTTTTCAACTTTCTTCATAACCTTCTACGACTGAATATGCTACATATTTTTTGTTTGTGAAAGCTCTGGCTTTCCAAAGGTATATAATACACCTATATTATTACTCTTATTTGTGGAAATGTGTTTTCGACCTGAAAAAAGCACTTTTCTTCTTATCTCCTTAAGTTATCTAATTCTTTCATAGTTCATATCTATCCATTTTATATTACTATTAGAAATGAAAAATTGGTTAATTATTTCAAATAAATAATAGTAAAGTTATTTTAGAGGAAACATTTTTGAAAATTCGATATTTAAGCACTATAAAACTATTTAAATTATTATAAAACCTATTTGTTAAAGATCATTTAATTTTTAAAAAAATATTATTAAAACAGGTCAGATTTGATGGAGAGAGTTTGAACTGAGCCTTTTTTGATAAAATGTAAAAATTCGATTATATACAGTAGTACAAGTCCTATCTGTCGATTTGATCTAAATATTGCTTTAAAATTCTAGGGATATTCCAGCCTTAAATATGCAATTTCAGTTTCGTACGACTTTTCGTTTTTGAGTTAGATTGTTCACATGCACTGGTTTGGTTATTAAATTCGAAATATTTCAAGATCGTCATACTTCCTCTTATATCACAACTATCGGTAAGTGAGAGTAAGAATGAAATTAAAATAGGAAACTTTAATCAGAAATATAGAGGCGCTTGGCTTCGATTAGAAGCGGCATTAAAACTGACTGATATAAATATTTCATAAACCTATTTCCCAGCTTTTATGACTACAGCCCGGAAAACCGGGTTTGGTGAAAGTAAAAAGAGGAGTAAAAGTTAGCGTTTTATAGTGGAGGCTGGAGAATCCGGGATGCTGTTGAATTTTTCATGTCAGTTAGGCTAAGGGAAAGATTGAACCGGACGGATTAGCTGAGGAGAGAGACTGAACACCATCTCCATGCAAGTTGAAGTGGCCCCTTAAATGCTCCGTACTTTACATCTTCTATTTGCTCCATACTCTTACAATTTAGGCTGTATCTTATCACCAGTCTCTCTACCTATCACCTTAATCACAGTTATAACTTCATTAATAACATCGAAAGGGCAGATTTGAGGCATTATCACAGCATAAAGAATAAGAAAATGGACTTGGACCATCATGTAACTAATAATGGCGAACGAAGCTACCTTATTAGGGCATGTCTAAAAAATAAAAGGATGCAACATAATTTTAAAAAATTAATTATTTATAATATTCGGTAACGAACTGGCTGATCGGGTAGCAAAGGTCGCGATTTCTGAAGGAATTCTATATCGCGAAGTGCCTATCGATGACTTCATTGCCCTCACTAAGAAGAGAATTAAATTGAAATGTGGGCATATACTGACAATAAATTATGGGAAATTAGAAGTGATGTTTTCCTTTGGATACCATCCACTAAAAATGTGTGCAGAAAGGAGGTGATTTTGACGTACCTTCGAATAGGTCCTGGATGCCAGACTTGCGGAACGCAACTTACCATAAAACACATCTTAACTGAATGCCAAGCATACGATTTCCTAAAATCTTTGTATGAATTACCAGCATAGTAACAGTACTTCGTAAGAAAATACTGTTACTAAACCAATGGTAGCGCATGGAGGTGATTTGGTCAGAATCACCCTCGACCGCCAGATTTTTACCCAATTTAGGGTACCCACTTTATAAGGCAGGGTGGACCCCGGAGAGCTCTCGAACTCACAGGGCTAATGATCTACCCACTCCTAAATTTTCATTAAGGAATAAATATTTAATTACTTACTGAGCGAATTAACTTTAATTTGAACGGCTCATATAATTTAATTAAGAACTGTTCGGAAGAATCTGGTCCTTACCCAGTGGTTTATTAAGTGTCGTGGAGTAAACATTTATATATTAATACTTACAAATTAACAAATTATTTAATAAAGGTCACGAAAGTACATTCGTAATTCTAGGAAATTAAGTTTTCATGTTAACGTCAGGTTCGCAATTTCATCATGAATTTTAAACGAAGAGATTCCCTAAGAATTCTATTATTTAGCAATCTCCATCTTGGCCTAATAACTTTTATCATGCTTCCATTAGGCGTGGCTTCTCCATTTTCTCATTTCAAAGTACTATTCCATTTCTAGGTTTGAACCGTAACTTGAAAATGAATAACCACGAATTATTTTCATAAAAAATAATAAAAACACATTCTATCATACCTGTAGAATTAGATATCGACTGAGGTATTCGAATTCCTGTTCATTAAAAAAATTAATAACCATGAAAAAACTGGAAAATTTTCAGATTTTAACCAACTAAACAACTTACCAAACTTTACAAAACTTCAAGTCCGGGAGTCGGCTTGAAAAATCTTGAAAAATCGACTTAATCATAACAATTACAAACGTTTTAGAACGCTATATAACATTTTATACTAGGATTGTCTTTAAAACTAAAATTCTGGGGCACTCTGTTTATAATGGTATAAAAAAAGACTCTTAAAATTTTAGATTTTTAAAAAATGTTCTAGGAGTCACAACCGAACTTTGGAATTTTAACATAATTGATGATTTTAATTCATTTATAAAATTCAATGATATTGGTGCACAAAATTTTTATATTAAATTAGGGCTTTAAATTATCTTTCACTTTTATTTCATTCACACTAATTAGAAGTGAACGGTGTATTACATTTCCAGACGCGCGCTTGACTTTTAATTTAAATTTTAAGAGTTGTGTAACATAGCGGATAAAATTACCAAATTTGGTATGAAATTACCTCATGAAAACAATCCTAAGAGAACACTGATTTTTTTTTTGGTAAAATATTTTTATTTTATTTTTTAAATGGGATTTGTTATATATTATACTTGTTGATCATCTTCGATAATTTTAACTCTATTTTATCTTAATTGATCTCACAATGATTTAATTCGCTTTATATAATTAACGCCAATTTTATATCACCATTAAGCATATTTATTTTCCCCCTTTCCCTTTACAATTGTACCTAATTGAATTGAATACGCCATTGTTAATAAACCAAGATTAACAGAAATTAGGATGCCAGGCACCTGAACTGATAAAATCAATCGATTTTCTCTAACACTTAATGAGTTCAGTAAGGGATTAGACTTATCCATCTTGAATTTTAATATTGATTAAATTACCACAAAAAGAGGCGAAAACAAAGGGCATATTCTCTAAAATATCATATAGAAGCTTATTGTATATAAGCTATTTTCAATATTCACTGCCCCCCTTTTTTTCTCGAAAATAATTGTATAAGGGAATAGCTAAGAAGTCGTTTTATAAAAAGTAAATGATATTTTCCGCTCTAGGAATTTCTTTCCAGTAACATTTTCTATGCCTTTTGAAACGTCATTGCTTTAAGTTCCTCGTGTCTTATTAGGTGGAGCGATTAAAACATAGACACTACATAGTCGATGCTACCGTGTAATTTAAGCATTAACTCAAATCCATGTGATTAAAAAAAGCTATTTGTAAATACTCCAAATGGAGTGGTATCCCCAAAAACCGTAGCTATTGGTTAGTTTTAACTTTACTTCTTAATCATGCTAAAAAGTAATTTAAAATTCCAAAAAAACAGAAGTAGTAGCATCAATATTAATCACTTCAATTGATATCTTCCCTAGCTTTCTGTCTTAATTATTTAAATCATGTTCAAAATAAGAAGATTGTTTCAAGGTATTATTGTAATCGATTTTGAAGTTTTAAAAAAAAAGGCTGTAATTTTAATTATAACACTGGAATGGAGTTTTAAAAAACATTGCTTAAAGTAAGATAAGTAGAAGTATTTAGTATTTTTGTGATTTTTTTTGTTGTAATTTTTTTTATTCTTGAACTAATCCAAACCATGCCATTTATTTTTCAACAGTCAGTACGTCAATTTATATTAATCAATATATTATAATAATATAACTGCAACTTAATTTTAATAAGCCTAAATAAAGATGAAAATGTTTATGAAACATCAATAATGATTCTATTATGTACATGTACTTAAAATAAATTTATATTTCCTTCATTAATACCTAATTTTGTAATAAGGATTACGAGGGTACAGGATTAACATTAATTTAAACAAATATAACCATAACAAACTTCCGTATAAAATTTTGCTTAAAACTGGAGTTTATTTATGTTTCGGCTTTTTTCCAACCCATTTCCTTAATCTGATCTTACGGTACATGGAACCAAATCCAGAGATTAGGGTTATTTTTAACTGAAACATCCAGCCACTTAGGTTTTAACAACCGGGGTGTGAATTTTCTTTATATAAATGTTATTCAAAATATAAAATTCGAATTTATGGCGATGTATATTCGCAGAAGATATCTAATTGTTGGAATTACCATATTACGTGGCATATCTTATTGCGATTGATTAGTTATTTGGTTTGGGATATACTCCGCTTTAAACAATTTGTATTAAGAGAAATCTTGAGGACAGTAGCGAAAAGCTTTTTAAATTATATTTACTCTAGTAATAATAATAATAGTGATAATAATAATAATAATAATGATAATAAAACATGGGAATACATCTATACATAATATATTCTGAACTAGGGCCTTTTGGGGAGCCCTCCTCAAAAATATTCTGTAATATTAAATTACTTATCAAACCATATTTCACAACCAGTCAACGATTGAATAATCTTTTAGTTATATTTTGTATTACATATTATTATATTATTCTAAATTATTTTGTTTTAATTGATGTTTAAAATTAGTTTTATGTAGAAATAATCGTTAAAATGGATTAGATTAATTATAAAATTTTTGATTAATAGTAAATTATATTGAATTTAGTAGGTTTGTTTATAGGAATTTCTATTATTAGAAATAAGTTTTTTTACTTATTTATCCAATCAAGTATTTCTTATATTATATTTTCCTTTAAATCTATGTATTAATATTGTTTTGGTACAATGTATTTATTTGTTTGTTTTACTGTAAACTGATCTACTGCTGTGACTAGTATTTCTCTGGTTTGATCTCACATCGCTGTCTAATAGTGAATTTGTTTAGCGGGTCACTGGGGAGGATCTGAGAGGGGGAATTCGGGAGAGTGGATTCGTCGCTCAAATGAAATAAAAATTGTGAAATTGAAGGGACAAGAAGGGGAAAGAAAAAAAGAATAAATTGAAATATTTGTATTTAGTGTGTAGACTGGAATTGATTGTAAAAGAAAACTGTGAAAAAAAATGTTTTCTTTGTTTTTTATTGTATTGCGTAAAAATATGTAATTTATTGATGTCTGATCATGGATTGATTAGTATGCTATGTAATGTTGCAACCCGATGTATTTGGGCAGGATGAATGAATAAAGCATTTCTCTCTCTCTCAATTTCCTTTTTCTAATATAATCATATAAAGATATACTAAAAAAAATTGGCAGTTTTTTTTAAATTAACTAAGTATGAATTTATTACGAAATGGGAACTGAACTCACAATATAGTTTTAATAATTAAATTCAATTTTCGTTTAGCATTTGGGAAGAAAAATAAAGATTTTTTTTTATAAATATGACTTAGTACTTTTTCTTTGAACTATAAGAATTTCACGTTCATAATTGGGATAAAACAAATTATGAATGTTTTACAAAAGCTAAAAAAATACATTAAAATGGTATTTTAATTTAATTAATGTTTTTCAATTATACATTACCCACCATGAAGGTTTGTAGAACATTGGGTTCATCAATAATTCCTGCAATGTAATTCCTACCGATTACTTCCTGTTTCACTAATCGGAACTTAGTAATGTCAAAATTGTCAGCATTGGTAGAGAGAGAATGTTCGGCAGTGTAGAAATAATTCATAATCCGTATTTACTGGAACTGTGTCTAATATCGGTCAAAAACGGTTGATTGGTCACCGGTTCTAACCTCCTTGGAAGTTATTATTTAAAAAGCAAATGTTCGTTCATGTAGTTTTCAGTTGACTGATAACTTTTATGCTTTTTGTCCGAAATTTCTTTTGGCTAAGAAGAAAAATGTCGAATAATTTTTAAAAAACCTCAGTCGCTCATGGAAGTTATTTCTTATAAAAATATATTAATTTATATTGCTTACTCATGTATAGTAAGAGGAGTTTGTTTATAATTTCTAACACACCGACTTGAACTGGTATAAACTGAACGCTGCTTCTTTAATCAAATGTGATTCATTAGCAAGTTCTAAATGCATGTCTTTATGTAATGAGGTTAGCCAAGGAGAAAGAATAATGAGCTGGTTCAATGCTAAAATGTTACACTTCAACTCTGTGCTTAAGTTTATGTATGTCTTAAGTGTAAGATGTGATGACTCGCAAGAAGTTTAATTACAGAATCATTTTCTTCTATAAAGTGGATGCAAACATTAACTTTGTAACCTTGAGCTGTTTCAAACTTAAAACGAAACCTTTGACAAGGAGCAATGGCCGATCGTATACAGTAAATTATTCTACCAGCTGTTTCTATCATGGCCAAGATGATTTTACTTAGCAATATAGCATTGGCGTCTAAAGTTCAAGTCGGTCTTAGTACTTTTGAAAGCTGGAATATCCTATTACTAAATTTATTACGATGGTATAGTGTTAAGCCACCTCAAATGGACTCTGTCTCTTTGTGGGGAATCTTAACTGAAAAAAAACAAACAAAAGAAACGCTGGCTTGAAAAGAAACATTTATTTGTCAAATAAATACAAACAAAATAAATAAATGAAATTAAACATTCATCAAATCGACAGGGCGACTATACGTAGGCTACTCGACTGGGCGACTATACCTAGGCTATTCGACAGGGCGACTATACGTAGGCTACTCGACAGGGCGACTATACGTAGGCTACTCGA
>NW_027107005.1:102516-107811 GCF_000696795.3 Halyomorpha halys
TATTTTTTCCATATTAAATGGAAATATTTTTTGTTATATATATAACAGTATAGAGTGATTAATAATTGGAAGTTCTTTTATACCTAATTTTGATTCCGTTTCGGTACATCGAGTCCCAATTTTTGTTTCGTGAAAATTAATTAAATAAATTAAGAGAGCATCAATAAAAATTTATCACTTGATAAATTTACTAATTAAATTTAGTAGATTTAAAGAAGAGAGCATCCATCAAATTGAAACACGGTCGGAAATGGATCATTGCGCGGCTGGCGTTCAAATAGCAGTAATGCCCTGCCCTGAGGAGGTGTCACATTCCACAAACAATTGTTAAAGCCTCACTCACCAGGATCAATCCACTCCTTTCTGAAATGGAACTTTTCTCAAATATTTCATGCAAACATTGAGGTTATCACACTTTATTAAAAAAAAACAAAAAAAAACGCATAAATTAACAATAGACAACCAAGAGTTTATTTAAATTTTTCTAATTGTTTTTAAATCTATGTTTTCAAATTGAGTTTTAATATCTAAAATATTTTTTTTTTTCAAACCACTTGCTTTGCTTGAGATTTTCCAAGGTATAAAGAATAGGATTTTGAACGATGTAAGCGCGCGCCATTATAATTATGGCTGTCAGCGACATAAATTAATTTGAACATTAATAGAAGTGTTATGCATTTGGAATTATGATTTTCCATGTTTATCTCATTTTTCTATCAAATGAATAAATATGATGCCTAACTAGTATTTTTTAAACAATGGAACTATTCAGAAAAAAAAAGAAGAAAACTATTAGGATGAATTTTAAACTTTAATTTAAAAAAAATTTAGATAGGTATAATAATAATTCCAAAATAGATCATATTTTTTCTATAGCTTTATAAATGGGCATATGGATATTTTAATCGGCTGCAATTTTGGAATAATATGGTGAATGTTAACGTCGAATTTTGAGGATCATTCTGGGGCGGCAAATGACGGTCTCAAATATTTAAAAAATCGGCGCAGTTGACAACGAACAACGGATGGGAAAATACTGTATTATATAACATTTTTTTATTAAAGGGATGAAAAGAATAAAACATGTTTGAAAAAAAAAATATTGAAAACCGTTATTTTATTAGACTAAATTGAATTAACATTATTTTAAGTTTCTAAACTAAATTTAGTAATAGAAATAGCTAAATAAAATTAAATAAATCACACTTTACTTTAAAAAAAAAGTTTTTTTCCAGTTGGCCGCGAACACGGTCCCTCGATCATCATGCTTTTTATGTTTTTTAATTAATGATATAAAAAGAAAATACATTTTTTTTTATTTGTAATAAGTTTTTTTTTATTTGTAATAAATTATTTGATTAGCCAAAAGGTCTAAATTAAACAGGAATTAATTAGGACCACAAAACAATAGAAATAACTGAAATAATGAATTATATTAATTTTTTTAATTAATGCTATGGAAAGAAAAAAAATGCTAAATTTTAAACCTATGATTTAATTATTTTAAATTAAATACGCATTAATTAAAATTACTGAACTAAATTTAGTAATAGAAAAAACTAAAGGAAATTAACTAAGAATTATTTTTAGACAAAAAGTATTCCGTAAGTTGGCTGGGAACGTGGGTTCTAATGTTTTTAAAACGTGGGTTTTAATGTTTTTTAACTAACGTAATGGAAAGAACAAGAAAATATTCAATTTGAAATTCATGATTTAACTATTCAAAAGGTCTCAATGAAATGAGGAGTTTTCTTTCAGAAGTTTTCTGAAGTAAAAAAACTCCACTTTTAAAAAGTATGGATGAAGTCACTAGGACTGTTATTCCATTCGTGCGATGAAGCACAGAATGCTAATTGTGTTCGTAAGATAGTAATATTTGTATGATGATAGTAATGATAGAAAAGTACTCTATAAATATTATTTAAATTCTATTTAAAATTGAATTATAATTAATTTGGGGTGGGTTCGTCCCAGAATTATAATAGAGGTCTTGGTGGCGAGCATGTAGAAGTTATACCTTTGGTAGCAGGGGAGGGTTCGAACCTGGCTTGGGCGCCTTAACTTTTATTTCATGGCTGCCCCACGAAGTAGGGGCCATATTTATGGACACCTTACTTAAGGTTTCCTTTAAACGCACATTTTTAGCTTCCCTTGGAAGAATTACTGTTGTGTAAACGCTTCTTTATACTTTACCTTTCTAAAGTAACAGTAGTTTAGAGAAAATTGTAAATAAAAAGACCGTTTATAAAATAAAAATTTTATTAAGGAAATCAAAAGGTTAAGAAGATTTTTACTAAGGTTTTCCTTTGAAGTGCTCATAAATACGGCTCTAAATCTCGATCTATGCACTCCGGCTAGAATAAGTTAGATACTGGTAGCATAATCCTTGTATGATATTAAATCCAAATAAACAAAGAAGAAATTTAATGTAACAAATAACTGACCCAAGATCGAGAAATAATATGTTTCTTTGTTCCGTCCAAAATTCATTTTTTCTCTGAAGATTCACCCCTTTTACTGATATGGATGAAAATGAATTGTATTTTTTTTACACTTTAGAGGGGGACAACCGACTCAATGTTTTACTTACATGCGTGTTAGGTTTCTTAATAATTTATATATCCGACGGTACCCAACCTTCCTCTATTTGAAAAGTTAATTTTAAATATACCCTTTCATTGATGGAGTCGTTCAATCTTAACTATTTCTTCTCCAGAATAGCAATGACAGTTCTATGATAAATTTGTCCATACTGCATATAAACAGGGAATTATTATTTTTTTTTGGTCGGGCAAACTAAAGTATTGATGTCAGCAATCAAACGAATAAACCCAAAGAAGTGGAAACCCAAATAATGTGGTATATTATATTATATTACTGAAATAGGTTCAGTTTACAATGGAGTGTGCTACCAGAACGAAATAAAAAGATCACGTTTAAATATAAAGAATTTTTTTAATACAGTATTTTTTTATTTCCATTCTCAAATACAATCCGAGAATAAATTAAAAAGTATTATTAAATACAAAGTTTTTTCAACCCTGAAAAAAAAAACGCATGGAAAAATGTAGCATTATTGATATCCTTCCTTTAGATTTACAATTTTCAGAATTTCCCGTTTTATTTTTTACCATGTCTTATTTCCTAAAATAATGTATTATATTAAATTTCAGAATATTCTACAACTTTTCATATTACTAAATCGTTGGTTAGAAAGACAGTCATAAGTGAATAATGTAGTCGATTTTAAAGTTAAATTACTGAATGTTTATTGAATGAACGTCATAAATATATTTTTCTTATGATTATTGATTGACTAACTTATTAATATAGAATATAACATTTAAAGCTTGCTGTTTTTTCCTTAGATGAATTTTTCAATACTTCTAGGTCGGTGATCATTTGGCCGTTATTCGATAGAAATAAAATTTCATGATGAGGAAAAACTTTTTCGGTCTTCAAACATCCTACAGTCCATGTCTCTCAATCCCACCTGTAATCCCAATTATTCCGCTATAGAATTTTACTGAACCCTGAAGTTTTTGTCGTATGGGAAAAGGAAAAGTTTCTCTCAGGGATTTCCACTTCTTTGGGTTTATTCGTTTGATTGCTGACATCAATACTTTAGTCTGCCCTGACGGAAGAAAAGTTTCATCGCCTGTTTATATGCTTGTATGGACAAATTTATCATAGAACTGTCACACTTCTGAAGAAGAATTAGTTAAGATTGTACGATTCCATCAATGAAAGGGTATAATTAAAATTAACTTTTCAAATAGAGGAAGGCTGGGTAGCCTCGGATATATAAATTATTAAGAAACCTAACACGCATTGGCGAATGTTGCAGGGTCAATGCCTGGGTTCGACAAAGGGTTACATTGCTGTAAAATAAAAAAGCATACCGTTCAGCTTATTTTACGATTTTTTTTTTTTTAACGTAAGTAAAAATTAAAAGAAGTTCATTTGTTAATCTAGCATAGAAGGTATTAAAATTAATGAAGTTCTCCTCTTTTACTCAAGCATAAATATAAGCGTGCAATACTAACTTAGGGTTCTTTTTTTTTTTTCTGCTAATACTTCCATTGGAGTCCTATACTGCCTAACCACGGTTGGGGGTCAATGTTCTTCATTTTGTGGGACCACCACTCAAAAAAGTCATACGCCCTAGGCCGGATTCGAACCGGCACCGCCAATAGACATCAAAGTGGTATGACTGTGTCTTAACCACTGAGCTACGGGCGGCCCAACTTAAGATTCATTTCTCTTGCTGTAAATAGCCACACATATTAATCCAAATAAAACCACAAATATAAGCAATACAGTATTGATGTTTATTACTTCACTTACCTTAGAATAAAAAATAACTACCAAGTGATAGAGAATATTCCTTGACATCTTGTCAATAGTTATTACCTTCGGGGGCTATAATGGTTGGTTATCGTCATGGTCTTGTTTTTGTCTTATAAGTGAATTCTTGGGACTAGTACCTGTCCAGTAGAGGCGATGTACAGTGGGAAATGTTACAGTAGAGATTTGATGGATACAGCCGTCACTCCGTAAACTGTCTGAGTATGTCCTGCGATGTAGCCCGGTCTAATTCCCTACCTCAGGTGTGCTACCGTCAGTTGAGCAACGTTTCGGACGGAGATATGTCTAACTACACCTTCCGTTGTTGTAGTCCGTTGACGTTCTAGAGCAGTCTTAACAAGAACCCCACCATCAGAGAGTGGCCTATAACGGAGTTGATTTTGGTGTCATCTGTTTTGATTGGCTGATAGGGTTGGATCGATAAAATCATATACGCTTAGTTGGAGTTGCATTTAAAGTGTCTAAAACAAGAAATTAACGCTCGATGGACGCATTCAATCAAGTCATGATTGCGTAGAGCACTTAAATATTTAAATTAACTTATTAAATAAATCAAATGGTATCCTTGTTCAGTCTAAACAGTCTTTATTGTATCAATAGTCAATCAATTTAAAAGTGTTTAGCAGGCTATTCTAAGTTTTAATTTTCGATTAATCTACACCATCACTATCATATATACATGTTGATTAATCGAAAATTTAAAGTTTTAAAAATTAATGAAGTTTTGAAAAAATAGGGTGATTTTGACTTATAATTAATGACCTGGACAGAATAGCCTGCAAAACATTTTTAAATTTTAATATAAGGTGAGAATTTATATTTGAAGATTGTCCTTGAGGATGGCCATATTGGCCGAAACGTTGGACTATAAATATAATAAAGAGTGTTGAGACTAAACAAGGATACCATTTGATTTATTTAATAAAT
>NW_027107005.1:108591-114404 GCF_000696795.3 Halyomorpha halys
TAGAAAATCTAAGAGAACATTATTTAAAGAAGAGTAAATTTTATGAATATTAGCCTTAAAAGAGCTATTTACGTCCAATAGTTCTCGAGATATAGCTTTTTAAAAAGCAAAATTTCTTAAAAATCTACTGAAAGATTAGTAGTTAGTTAATTTATTTTGAGAAATCTATATCTCAGGAACTATGTGATGTCTATTAGCACTCAAATTAAAGCTAATTTAATGGACTATAAAGAAGTTTATGACCTTTACCTATGTAGGAATATTAGTTTTCATGATATTTGCTAAAATAAATTGATTTATAGTTGTTCCGACAATAAGTTTGATTTATGAAAAACTTCATTCCAGAAACCATTGGACGTACAGATGTCTGCCAGCGCTCAAATTAAATCTAGTTAAATTGACTACAAAATAGTTAATTATGTTTATCTTTGTAGGAGTAGTAGTTTTTATGATATTTGGCAAAATAAACTCACAAAATGTTAATTTCTAGTTGTTCGTATAAAATGTTGGATTTTTAAAAAAATATATCTCTAGATCCATAAATATCAGTGATGCGACTAAGGGTTGCATTGGGATCTTTTGAGCTCTGCTCTACCCCTCACGTGGGGGATAAAGTAGGGTCAGGGATCCTCAGGTCGATTGTGTAAATATTGTATACTAGAGTGTAAATGTGACTAGAGACTATATTATTTTATCATTATGTTATTTTATTTATTTATTTATTTTTCATACACATAGTTTGATTATGCTCATTTTGTTTATTCTTCTGTTTATATATATTTTAAGTGAGATTTTTTTTTTCATTCTTTTATTTATTTTATTCTATTTTAGTATGTATGGGATCATTCATCACTATTACCTATTGCCCACAACTGTGTGGCAGATTCTAATATCTATCAATAAATAAAAGAGTATTTAAAAAAATCCATAAGACGCACATATGTCTGCAACTCTCAAAATAAAGGAAATTCAACTTACTATAAAGTAGTTTATGACATCTATCTTCGTGGAGTGGTAGTTTTTATGATATTCACATATGAATATAAATTTGGCAAATTAAAATTTGTCCGTACAACTATAAATCAATATATTACAGTGAATTTCATGTAAACTATTACTCCTACGAAGATAAACATCATAAACTACTTTATAGCTCATTAAACTAGCTTTAATTAGAGTGCTAATAGACACCTGCACGTCAAATGGTTTTTGAGATATACGTTTTTTCAAATAAATTCACTAACTACTGATCTTTCAGTACGTCCCATGCAACATTTTTATGAAATATTGCTTTTTAAAAAGCTATATCTCGAAAACTATTTAACATTTTTTATATATTATATATTTTATTTTACATTTTACTATATATTACGTTAATGGTTTGTATTAATTTTTTTGTATGTTTGTTCACAGCTTTTTTTGTTTCTTGTGTGCCAGAGGAAGACGACCAATAGCAGGATTCACATTAATAATTAAATTTTATAAAGAATAATTTACTCACATTACTTTTAGTTTAGCATTATCTGTAAGTCTGTACCTGTAAACAAAATAACACAATATTAAGAGTGATATGTAATAAATACAATTTGATTATTATTATTTCATTTTATATTTTTGTTGTAGTCCTTTACATCTCCCAAAAAAAAAATTCTGGAATGATGAATACTGATATTTATAACATAATTGTAATTATTATAATATAACATAATCAGTATAATACAGAATAAAATATCAACTATTGAGTTTTCTAATATGTAATATTTATGTAAGTTATTTAATTTCCGCTTACAACAGAAATTTATAAATTATTCATAATGAAAAAAATATTTATAAATTAAAATGAAAAATGACAAAGATAGAAGAAAAAGTATAGATTTTCAAAGGGTTTTCGTTTTTATATATGAAATTGTTGACTTTTGCTTCAAGAATCTGAGCACATCTACCCCGTTGCACGTGACAACAATTCCAAAGGAACTCTCTAATTCCTTTTTTTCAATTATCCTTATATGTCTTTACGGGAGAGTAATCAAGTGCTTTAATACAATTACTCAGCTTCTCGGAGAGCTCTCGTACTCCTTTAGTCTACAGTGTGAAAGAATTTCGCTCTTATGTATATAAATTTATACTATTAGGTACGCATTCCAGGCAGAATTAGATTTTCTCCAATTATTGATTTCAATAGTTTTGACTCTAATGAACCATTTTGGAGATATAAATAAAAAGCCCTCTATTTCTCAACAAGACTAAAAGCTTTCCTGTTAGTTACAATTGCACCTATATAGTAATTAACCTTGATATATGCACCTTTTGTAACATTAAGTGACCTAACATACTGAATTAAATTTAAAGTTAATTAATTTAAGTTTTAAAATAGTACAATTTTTTTCAACCATATAGATCAAAAGATAATGAATGAAAATGAATTATTTTTTTTGAATAGGCTTCAGCCATTTTTGCGTGAGCGATAAGTATGCACGCATAACCATCACATCAGTTTTAATTGTTTACGATGTACAATCGTAACTTTAAATTTTATTTGAACAAATACGATTATTTTTTTGGATAGGCATCAGCCATTTTTGCTTGAGCGATGAGTATGCATGCTTAACTCTCCACAACTCTACCCAATGTTGAACGATACTGCATAGCGTCAACTTGTATAAACACAAACTGCTAACGAGCGGTGGCCAACAATATGTTTCAATCAACCAATTGGCTATCGACAAAACAAGATCACTTTTGTGTAGACAAAAGCAAAAATTTCCAAAATATTTACAACGGATCGTTTCGGCGAACTATACGGTAAAGAATGACTTCTTATTCATAATAGAAACTAAAATAAAATAGCCTTTCACATTAACTATTAAAAATTAAGTTAAAACAAAATACTTTCAATTCTTGACAACGATTTTGAAACTAAAACTGAACAATAAGTTTGTTATGGATGTAGACTATTTCTATTTCTATATTAAGTACATACTTCAAATTTCCACAATATAAGGATTCTATTTGGTGTTCAAAGCCCTTGGATCGCTCAAATTTTTTTAACGTAGGTACATTTTTATTGTCAATCGATGCTAGACAGCATTCATGAAACATTCCAGATCCCCTCCAAAGAACCACAGAGGAGCATAGTTGAATAATGGAGTAGCCGAGTTCTCTATAAAGACATCAAACGTTCCTTGAGGATAAAGGTCTTCTTCGGTAAATCAGGTAATGTTTAACAAAAAATAGAAAAAATGGAGATGAGGTAATAGTATAAATAGTGTTAAATTTTTGTTCAGTCGTCTCAGAGAATAAAATATGGCGTAGTGATAGTTTGCAAACTTAATTGGTCAGACGTTGTTACGGTTAGTGTAGTGTATAAAAAGTAAAAGATAAAGCCGGTAGATAAAATATATGAATTACTACATAGCAATAAAAAAAATATATAATCGTATAAATAGTGTTAAATTATTGTTTAGTCATCTCGGAGAATAAAATATGGTATAGTGATTGTTTACGATGTACAATCGTAACTTTAAATTTTATTTGAACAGCTATGAGTTAAAAAAAAAAAATTACGATTTTAATTATATTTCATTTAATGCTCAATCTAACAATCAGCCTTTTTTACGATGAAGTTTTAATGAAATATTTTTGTACATATCAGGATTTTTTAAAGTGAGTTTAGGTATGGTTGTTTTCTGTGCATCTTTAATTTATATGAGTAGCTACTTGAATTAAAAAATAGCGGCCCCTTATACTTTACAGAAGTAACCAATTTAATATGATTATGTATATGTCAAAGACACTTTTCTAATATCAGGGAATATTGAAATAGATTTTTTATTACTAGTGAATGTAAAAGTATAAGAAAAAAATTTAAGGAACACGTAATACAGAGAGAAAATATTCGAGTGGGAGGTGAACCAAACTAGACTCAGGTTTTTCTCTCAAAGCCGCCGAATTCTTACAATAGCTGTCCCTTATTCAATATCCCACCATTCTCGTGATATTAAAAAACCTTAGGAATTTTTTTTTTAATTTAAAACCAATTTCGCACGCGTGATGGCTCTTCTGTATAAGAAATTATCATCTGAAAAGTAATATGAGGTAATGCATGGTCCTCCCGAACATTCAAGGTATGTATTAATAAACTTGAATTATATAAAATATATGAATTATTACATAGCAATAAAAAAAAAATATTGAAATATATAATAGCAAGAATAATAGTAAAATATATATTTACTTTATATAATATAAGGATGGTTTAAAAATGGCATGATATTATATAAAAATCATAAATAATGAAAATGCTAAAAAAATATGATAAAGATAAAGATTAGGATAAATAAAACAAAAACTTAAAAAAAATTAATTGATGTATTTTGTTAAAACAAGTAAAAAGAACTCAATGTACAATCGACAATATTTCACAATAATTAATAGCAAACAAATATGACAAAAATATTAATAATTTAAATTGGATACCTAACAGAAAAAATTACAGGTAGATATTTCTTTGAGATAGGTAATGGTAATTATTTTACAATAACAAATGAAACTACTAAATGGGAGATTTTTTTATTTAGATTTCTTTGTTGCTGGTGTATTGAGGTTTACGATTCAATATTTCAAAGAATATTTCTCTAATCTATTGTTATGACAAATTTTTTCTTTAGTTAAGTCTGTATATGTGGTATGAATGAAGACTAAGAACGTCAATACTTATTGTGATAGCCTGTATTATTATACAATAAAAACTATTATTAAAAAACTTGTTGAATATTGGTTAAAGTTTAATTCCATTCAGATTATTTAATTTATTTTTCATACAATTGACTAAGCAGAGATATTCTCTTCTAATTGAGTTTTTATTTATTGGTTTGTGTCTAAATCAGTAAGTGCAGAATTATTTAAGTATAAAGTTCCAAATGTTTTCGCATTTTATATTTTATTACTATTATGGGCTATAATATTCAAAGATTTAGACTTTTTAAATTAATAATTTTTCAATAGGAGCTTATTTAAAGAAATACATCTCATGGCAAGTTCGAATAAAACTAAAACAAAAGCTACAGACCATTCCAGAGGTTGCCAGTGTTATAAAAGAATGGGACACGGAAGAGTTAGAAGATTTTTCAATTAACTTGACCTAACAGAAATAGATAAATTTCTTTTTGATGGCTAAGTCATTAGAGAAAATTCGTCTTCATACAGTTTTTTTCTCAATGATCCTGGACTATGTCAAACTGCAAAATGTTACAAGGAATTTTTCTATAAACAGTAAAATATATCAGACATCTTAAATTTCGTCAAAGAATATTGTAATCTATTCAGAATATGTCTATAATTTTTATTATTTCTTTATAACCAGATTAGCATGATGGGCCTTACATGGTTCTTTAGCAGTTAATAATCTCATACAAGAGGTACCTTGCTAAGTATTCACATTTCAATATTAATATTATCAAAGAGGTTTTTGCCTAAACTTCTAGGTGGTCTTAGACTCTTGTAAATAGTGGTTTGTAATAAAAAATACCTATTTAATTTATAATCTTAAACACTTTCTTGAGACTGGTAAATTTTTTAAAAATAAATAATTTAATATAAATAAAGAATTTATCAACACAATAATGATTTGAAAAACAAGGAGAAGGATCCAAATAAAACGGCACTAGTTCAGCATGCAACTAAAAACTAGCATATTTTTTATTTTGAAAATACAATGATTTTACATAAAGAAAATAATACACATTCAAAAGGAAAATACTTGAATCCATTTACATATCTGAAAATATTGATTATACAGTGAATTTCAAAACAGA
>NW_027107005.1:114454-127224 GCF_000696795.3 Halyomorpha halys
GAAAAACAAGGAGAAGGATCCAAATAAAACGGCACTAGTCCAGCATGCAACTAAAAACTAGCATATTTTTGATTTTGAAAATACAATGATTTTACATAAAGAAAATAATACACATTCAAAAGGAAAATACTTGAATCCATTTACATATCTGAATATTGATTATACAGTGAATTTCAAAACAGATACAAGAAATTTAAACCAACACTACGCAGAGATATTAAGTAAAATTAATTTATTAATAATATAGGATAAATTGAATGTGGATAATTATAATTAGCCTTGATAGGAATTTTACTAATGAAATAAAGAGGAAAATTGACAAAAGTGTAGTTATAATAAATAATTTTAATGCTTGAACTGAGTGGAGAAAGGTTACAAGCATTGTTGTGATAAAGTTTTTAAGGAATAGTGACTGTGATAAATGATTTTAATTTTGGTTTTATATTGATTAATTAGGTAATTAAACATATGAGGGATATACTTATTAACAAAAAAAAAATATAATTTACCTAATGTTTTTAATGTTTCATAGAAATTGTTGTTTTGACCTGGGCAGAATAGCCATGGAGTTAGTATGCTGTGTATGTAGCAACCTGATGTGTTTGGGGAGCATAGATGAATAAAGTATTTCTCTCTGTTTTAAATTATATAATTCCAAAATTGTATTAAGGTAAGATAAATTATAAATAATAATGTTAAGTATTTTGAAATGTTTGAGGATCATACACGTAATAAAAGCTGTTTTGTAGTAGATTGTCCCTGGGGATGGCCGGATTGGCCGAAACGTCGGACTTATAAGAAAAATAAAATGTTTTGAGTCTAAAATGGATAGAAATTAAATTATTTATTTAAAAAAAAATTCTTATATTAACACCTATCAACGCATAGGAAGTCCTCTATAGTGATTCCAGGAACCTTTTAAGAGCTAATAAATACAGGATGGTTCGGGGTCGGAAGGCCTAATTGAATAAGATCAGGTATCAGTCTTGAGAAAGGGGTCGGCAAGCGAGCTCGCAGGATAAGTGAGTTATGGTTTACTACTAACACTTATCGGGCAATCTTTTTGATATATATTTCAGGGGTGAAGCTACAAGAAGCCAGTGAGGAAGAAGGGCCCAAAAGGTAACCCCCCCCCCCGATACCCAAGGGGGTCGGACTGAATTAGGGATAAGACGGAATAAGACACTTTGAGATAGAGAATCAAAGACAATTTCGAGTGAGCTATTGGAATAAGAGGGAACTCTTAGTCAGATCTTGGACATGTCTGGCTCAGAAAGAGATAAGAGGAAGAGATGACAGCCAACCACATTAATGCTTGAACTTCATCATAAACCACGGCATGCATCACTACCTGCAGCTTTCCACTCACCCAGTTAGGTATTAAGATATAATGTAAAAATATGTTAAGGCAAGACAATCTATCTGAATCATGGTTATTGTATTGTATTATATTATTCATGGGTATAATTAATTAATTAATTACATTGTAAATAAATATTTTGTTCATTTATGTAGCGTTGAGGCTTATATTACCTTATACTGCTTCTTAATATATTCTGTATTCAATGTCAATAATATTTTATGAAGATATCTTATTCATAACTGGTAAACACGTTAAATGCCTTTGGAAAAATAATTCAATGATAACAGTTTTTTTAGGAATAAACTTATTTGAATTAAATGTAAATTATCTTTGGTAATTATCAGGTATCTCATAGACAACAGACATGAATGAAATATAGCAACCCCTAACTATATACAATACTTTATTTATAATCTTTACATTTGAGACTGGTTAATATTGTTTAAATAAATAAAATTTTATCCATTTTAGTCTAAAAAATTTTTAATTTCTTTATAAGTCTGACGTTTCGGACATAAAAGACAATTCCTCCGCTGCAGTTCCGAGGTTGCTATGACAACACCTCAACTCCATCGGCCAAAAACGGGGGTTGGCTGTTTCTTATAAACCAGAGGGAATCTGGGAATACTGTGATTTTCAGGACCTTGTTTTGTGATGATTGCAATTTTTTTCTTTCGGACTACATTCTGCTCCCCAAACTTCAAGCCTGTACATCAGTAATGGCAGAATGTATCTAGAGGATGTATACCCTTGGCAAGCAAATGTACCGTAAAGAAATGAGAGATTGCGATAGCTTTTGAGTTCTTTTTATATGGGACCTACCTAGGTGGCCTATACCAATTCTAACCCAATTCTTTCGTGTTGTCTCGAACAATTTTGATCTATATAGAGCATGTATAAACAGGGAATGTAAAATATACAAAGGCATAAAGCTAAAATATATTAAATACAATAAATAAAATAAATAAATTATACATTTAAATATATATTATATATAAAGGCTTAAATAGCCTATATTTTACACAATTTGTAAAATATATTTGTAGATTTCAATAATAGATCAAACTAATATATATCATTGTGCAAGCTATTAAGAGTTGTGTTACATGTTGTGTGATCATCTATTTTATTATTAGACCTCCCTTGGGGACTAACGAGAACAACACGAGCGTGTGAAGTGATAAAGTTACGGAACTGAGGTGTAAAATTGGCTGGCAGGTGTCTTAGAACTCCTTCCCATCACTAAAATCCCCAAGGAAAAATATAATAGTTTAGAAATCTGTATTATAAAATTTCGTTAACATTGCATTATTTAATAAATAATAAATTACTATTCTGACTTTGATATTAATATTAAGTACTTGCTAATCACAGAATCGCCACTCCAGAAGAATAATTTATCTAATATTAAAACATATGTTCATTATTTTGTTATTGCTATTGATATTCTTTTTTAAAAGGTAACCTTATAATGTACACATTATAAAGCATTCGCGTGGTTAATGATGAGATTGGGTTCCTTTTGTTAAGGGCAGAGAGTACAAGAGCCCAAGAGGAGAAAAAAGGCTGTTATTTCACCCAAATTTTTGATTACTTAATTGAAAACTTTGTATAATTACTAGAAAAAATTGATGAGTCTGCCAAGTATAGGTAGGAAGAAAAAAAATGGCGGCTGTTTCAAAACGTTAAAAACAATTAGTTTTTTTTCGGAGCTCTATATCTTTAAAACTACCAACAATAATAGAAAATCTAAGGGAGCATCATTTAAAGTAAAGTAAATTTGCTAAAATGTAAGCCCTAATAGAGCTATTTACGTTCAATAGTTCTCGAGATATAGCTTTTTAAAAAGCAACATTTCATAAAAATGTTTTGAAAAATCTATATCTCAAAAACCATTTGACATAAATATGTCTATTAGCACTCAAATTAAAGCTAGTTCAATGGGCTATAAATTAATTTATGAAGTTTTTCTTCATAACAAAAGCAGTTTTCATGAAATTTGCTAAAATAAAATGATTTATGAATTGTTCGGACAAATTTTCATTTGCTAAATTTATATTCATATGTGAATATCATAAAAACTACTACCGAAGATAAGTGTCATAAACCAGTTTTTAGCAAGTTAAATTTTTTTAATTTTGATTGTTAGCAGACACATGTGCGTCTTATGGGTCTAGAGATATATTTTTTAAAAAATCGATCATTTTAAACGAACAACTAGAAATTAAGATTTTGTGAATTTATTTTGTCAAATATCATATAAACTACCACTCCTACAAAGATAAACGTAATAAACTATTTTATAGTAAATTTAACCAGCTTTAATATAAGCGCTGACAGACATCTGTACGACCTATGGTTTCTGAAATAAAGTTTTTCATAAATCAAACTTATTGTCTGAACAACTATAAATCGATTTTATTTATCAAATATCATGAAAACTACAATTCCTACGAAGGTAAAGGTCAAAAACTACTTTATAGTGCATAAAACTAGTTTTAATTTGAGTGCTAATAGACATCTGTATGTCACATAGTTCCTGAGATATATATTTCTCAAAATAAATTAACTAACTACTGATATTTCAGTATATTTTTATGAAATGTTGATTTTTAAAAGGCTTTATCTCGAGAACTATTTGATATAAATAGCTCTATTAGGGCTAATATTTCAGCAAATTTACTCTTCTTTGAATAATGTTCTTTTTAGATTTTCTAGTGTTGTTGGTAGATTTTAAGATACAGGGCTCCGAATGGAAAATTAATGTTCTGTAAGGGTATACCAAACTGTAAAGTGATAATATACTTTGTTGATCCCAAAAAGCGAAAAATTGTGGGGATTAGGGAATTTCCTTGTATCTTATTTAGCAGAATTCATGTGGTGGTAGCAACTCAAGAAAAATGGTACGTTTTCTCCAATTTTAATAGATACAAAAAGATTTTTGGTTAGAAATGAATAAAACTTAATTTTGTTTAAATAAACATGTATGTTCTTATTATTTTATTTTAAATAATTTAATTTATAAGAAGAGGTGATACTACAATTAACAAATACCTAATATTAAAACTATGTAGGGCTGAAGTATAAGTTTTCACATCAATAACTTTATAATCGTAAAATATGAAATAATTGACTGATAGCAGAAGTTTAATTTATTTTTACACTGAAACCATAAATAATTCTGAAATTTAAGAACATAAACCGACGGTGATGAAAATATTTTTTTATACGCATTTCTTGGATTTATGTTAATATGTGAGAAAATGGGTCATTTCTCGTTCCATTGGCGTGTTACAGTTCAAAAATTGAATTTTTTAGAGTTACTAAAAGCGAAATGACTTTTATAAATTGGAAATCTCACGAATGTTACTGTAAACAGGGTATTCCAAAACTTTTTACAATTTTTGAATTAGGTAAAAATACATATTTTATCATCCTGAAAACGGAAATTTAAACCTGAATTAGGCGTTAAAAAAAAGTATTTTTACAAACATAATTCATTACCGGGAAAGTTCATCGTTGTTAAGATTAATTTTATTGTCTCAAGAAATTTACCTAAAACAATAAGTATTTGGCATTTTTCATTTCCCAGATTTTAGTTTTCCCTATATTCTTTAAATTTTTGATGGGGCGTTCGAGTTCTTTGTACACCAATTTTTTTTCTAATATTTGAAGTGGATAAAATATTTGATCAAAAGTTGATCGGTTCTTTCAGAATCAACACAGCTTGTTCTCGATTATTTCCTAAGTGTACTTCTTTAATCAGTAATATTTAAGAAAAAGGGGGGGCGAATATAGAATGTAAAGAACTAGGAAAGGAATAAGATAGTCAAGAAAAGGTGGTATATGGTCGGAAAAGTCATATTTAGTAGAAGAAGTTAATTAGGTTTAGGATATGTCAGTAGGTGAGGAAAATACTATTTTGACAGACTTTATGGTTAAAAGGTTTTGGTTCAAAATTTATATGGGCAGATTGTGAAATAAGCCGTTATTGATGGTTAGGGACTATACTTTCCAGCATCTTTTTTTCTATTATATCAACTTCTGTCAATTACAAAATCCGTGTCTATAAATATTATTAAAATATCAAAATATAGAAATAAAATTTATATATTCATCCTTTTTTATATGTTTTATGCTTAATAGTTATTTTACACTATTATTTTTAGTTTCAATCTCTTTTTATTCTTATTTTTACATTAATGTTACCTTATTGTAATCCTATAATTCCTATTCCTGATTGTTTCAATATTTGACCATACTCCGATCATTTCCTATCTTTCACGTATCAAGCTAGTATCTTCTTATATTATTCATTTTTTTCACTCATTAATCTCTTCGATTTATTTGTTATTTCACCATACTAAACGTTATTTATTTGTCACTTTTCTGCTTTTTTTTTTTCTTTTAATTTTTCACTTATTGTTACTCCAGTTGTACATTATCAATTTTATTATTCAATACTGTATTTGTTATTTATATTTATTTTATGTAATTTAATTTATTTCTTCCTTATTTATTAGTTTTTAATTTACTTCGTTCATTTTTATATATCTTTTATAAGGTTTACATAATATCTGACATAACTGTTCTTTTAATCCTGCTATATTTCACAACACTGGTATATTTTTTTTAGTGCTAATGGAATCCTGTAATGTGGGGCAAAACATCAGTGTTTAATGAATGGTATTTATAATATTTTGAGTAATTGTCTTCTTTTATTTAGAAAGTTTTTTTTTTCCAAATTCTGTATTCAATTGAGGATTTTTTTTTTTTCGGTCGGCAAGTAAAAGAACGAATTATCAAATGTTCAGCAAGAGTAAGTTATGGTGAGATAGTACCTATAACAGAAAGGAAGTTGCCGAAATTATAAAACTTGGCAGCGTTGGCCATCTTAGAGATGAATTTAACTGTACAAAATAGTATTTATTTCCTTGATTTGAATTTTCTATAATCCAAAAGCTTGTTTTTGTCTTGGTTTTAACTGTACTTAAATATATTTCCGAATATTATATATTTTTTAAAGTATATATTTTTTTAGTTAGACTGGAGAGAGCCCTTGAGATGACTCCAACCCACCAAGGAGTGAGATTATCAAGTGAGATCACCAAGGAGTGAGATTGGATAGCAAAGAGAGGTCTTAAGAAAAGAACTGTTAAAAGATCTTCAGGAAGATCTGAGGAAAATTTCTTCTCATTAAGAACAGGAAGGGAAAGAAAAATGATATATATTTGTTGATATTTTCATGTTAAAATATAGTTTCGTCGGTAATTTAATTGTTAATAAAATTAGTTGGATAACATCACCCAATAAAAAATAAAGTGCTACCTTTTTAAAAAACGATCTCTGACACCTTAATCCTAGGCAGGGTCTTCCATACTATGCGGTTTTTTTATTTATTTATTTTTTTTATAAAAATGAATATACAATGAAGTGATCTGGTTAAGATAACATTCGACCGCTAGATTTTTTATTATAAGAGGATCGGATACCCAATTTATAGAGATTGTGTATGCCAAAGCGGGGTCAAAGCAAGTCGATTGCTTTGAATTATCTTTTTATTAAAACATGTTTAATTTAAAGTTTACAACGGTACTTCCTTAAGTACACAATATATAATATATGAACAAGAAATAAAACTAGTAAAAACGTAGAAAAGGGTAGTGACATAAAATATTTCGCTCGAACGAAATGAGATTGTACAAAAATTGGCTTAGAAGTCTATTTGGCGACTGACAAGGATAGATAACCAATGCCTCCTATTCAATTCTTGACCAACCCCTTGTTCATGTCACAATACTCCTTTTCAACAAGCTATGAAATCGTTTATTCGGAGGAAGAGCTTCTGATATTTCCATTTAAAGACAGATAAATTGAATTTTCACACAAAAACTTCTACTTTTAACAAATCACTATGTACTGATAGAGCTTACAGTGGTTTTGATGAATAATGTATAGTTCATGAAAAATCAAATGAAATCTTTTACTTCTTGGTTAGTCTTATTTATTAATCTTTATTTGGCCATAGCAAATTAGTATAATAAGTCTATGTAGGTAAGATTCGATGACAAAAATGGCCTGTATCTTAAATTATACAACAAATTTCAAGGGTGTTAGATAATAATCGTTTTATTATGTGATCTGTTATATTTAGGTTCGATATACTGAAATTTGGATGGCTCAAAATGCGTTATATCGAGGTTCACAAACTTATTTGCAAGCCTCTATATATTTCTGTTTTGCATATTTATAATAACGGTTAACATCCGATTGTAAATATGGTTGTTGATTAAAATAAACTATAAGAAAAAAAAAAAAGTATAATAACTTGCTGATATAAGAAACTTTTTTTTTTATTATATCTTTATTGATATTTACAACTGTACATAATAATAAATTCAGTAAATTTGATTTAAGATCAGAATGGCATGATACTGACATATAGAGAAACTTCCCTACTGGTAGCACTCTAATAACGTTTTAACATTAGAAGGTCTTGAGGCAATCTTCTTTTCTGAAGGTCTGGAGGAAATAAGGTTAGAAACTAGGGTTTGGGTTTGTAATGGGTTTTATCCAGTTTATAATGGAAGGATTGATATCTGGTTTGGGCTAGATCGGTTATATATGAAACATTAAGGTCTTTATGGATAATTTTATTTGTGACAAAGTGACGAGCATTGAGGATTTTACGAAGGATTTTGGATTGAAGGATTGGATAAGAGAGAAATTCGAAGGTTTAGTGGAGCCCCAAAGCTCAACTCCGTATGTTCAGATTGGTCTTGTTACAGTCATGTAAATCAGTCTTTTGTAATGAATTGAAAGTTTGAAACGTTTGTCTAGTAAGTGCTGTAATAATCGGAATCGACTTGCAGTTTTCTGTATTTTCAGTCTTAAGTGAGGATTCCTAGTTAGTCGTTTGTCCAGATGTAGCCCAAGTTATCGGATCTGTTCTACAGGGATAAGAGAAACATTACTAAGATACTGTCGGTAGGTTTACAACGATGAGTAAAGGGGATTTGATGGGATTTATTTTTATCCTCTAATTTTGGCACCATTCTTCGATGGTCGTGAATTCCATATATTGGAGAGTTTGGGATGCCATTAAAGGGTTATTATTAACTGCGAACACATGTACCGTCGGTGTACGTGGTGAGGATAATGTTAGGATTGGTTGGTATGTCAGCTGTATATACTGTGTAGAAGATGTGACCGAGGATACTACCTTGAGGAACACCAGCGAACTGCGTGAAGAGGGATGAATAGGAACCTTCGTGGTTTAATTTGAATGATATATAAGTGAGAAAGGAACGAATGATGAGAAACTATGTAAAAGGTAGGAAATTTACAATGCAATTCCGGGTGCCAGACTTGATCTAAAGCCTGAAAAATCTGCTCTATATCGATAAAGACACCTGTGCAGGTACATTCCAAGCTCCGAAGAGGACGGGACAACGTCCACCACTCGAATAAATTGCAGGATAGTAGATAGGACGTTCGGGATCCAAACTGGTGATTACAATAAACTTAAAATAATTTGCCTTTATATAATTCGTTAGTATATTTTAAATAATATATTATTTAATTAATATAAGGGTTATTTTTTAATAAGACTGATGAATGATACGGGTGTCCGATACCAATAAATTGTCTGTAGTTCTTCAGTAGGTAATTAATTCTGCAGCTAGCGCACTTACTCATCCTCTACTGGCTTTTAATACTAGTGACGTGATTGGGAGAGAAGCCTCAGTCCTACTTTTTCTCCCATACGTGGAGGGAAGAGCTCGGTTCGTAGTTCCCCAGGTTGAATGTTAATATCGTAAATAGGAAAGATTGTGTTAAAGATGTTATTTTACTTTAAGTTTAATTTTGTTTTTTATTATTATTGATATTTATTTTTAGTTTTTACTTCTATTTTTTATTTTGTTATTATTTAATTTATACTGGATTTAGTGAATGACACAATTCTTCCGTATTTCAAATACAATAATTTATTTCATATCATCAGCAACAACGTTTCGGGAAATTTCCCCCATTTTCAGGTTGATAAAAAATGAAATTCAACAATACCATAAACTACAACAACATTAATATATCATATATACTTAAGAACTATTTATAAACTATTTACTTGATAACAATAACCTATATATAACATATAATTTTCTCCTTTATTGTCATTCTTGCTAATATATAATAATATTAATGTCATTTAATGAATAAAAACTATTTTATTGTTACTAGTCATACATTTTAGGAGAATAATTATCTTCCTGAAGGTTATCTTCCATTATGATAACAACCATATAGACTATAAAATAATTTTCTCCTACCTCCATTACCACAAAGATGAACAATAAAAACTAAAATTAACAATTTTTCAAAAACCATTTCTATTCTATTTATTATATAAAACTATTTTCTTTTATAATTATAAACACTTTTTTTTTATAAAATAACAAACAAAAATGACTGAATTAATTCTATATTATTATTGAAATTATTGAAATAAGGAAGAATTGTGTCATTCACTAAATCCAGTTTACTTCCATAAGACTCTTCAAGTAAAAGATCATTAAGTTAATTTTATTTATATATTTGTAAATATGGTGTGAATGAGCTCTATGATTCCTATTACCGTTGTCTATAAATATAAAACAGAATGTAATATTGCACAATACAAAAAAAATGTATTACTTTTTTCAATGCTATAGCATACTTTAATCCCCTTTCTTTTAAAAATCTTTGTTATGCCCTTTTAGGAAGTTCAGCTTCTTGGTTAGTCGTTACAAGTTTTGAAAATATAAAAAGGGATATATTTTTGATAGGATATTCATGGGACTGGTTTATATGCTCTTCATATTTGTATCAATGAAACTTGTACCCAGTTAGGCTGAGATGATAAATGAGATCTGTTATTTCCTCTTTAGGCAGTTTTTTAAATGTGTCTCATTTAGTAGATCTTTTTTAATTAAAAGGGAGACAGAATGATCTTATTCTAAAAAGTAAAATTCCAATTAATAATGGTGCTATTTAACTATGCGATATCAAATCAATCAGTTTCTATTAGGTGCGAACATTTAAAATTAGGGATAATTTTAATTAAAGTAAATGCCTGAATGAGGAGAGATATTCTTTGAAAATACAATTAAAAAGATTGATTCAAGTGGAAACTGATTAGTAAAGATCTTCTCTCTCCCTAATAAATTTACCTTTTATAATTAATCTGTAGATATTTTAATAATTTAGTAGTTTTTTCATAAAAAAATTGGACAAATTAAAATTAAGAGGAGAATATAACAATTTTTACTTAACAATTTCAATATTGCATGTATAAAAACAAAAACAAAAAATAAAAATAAAATTAGAGAATCATTATTGTTAAGGCTTTGTTATCGTTCTTTAGAGATGGGAAACGTGACTGCTTACACAACAGGCCTAAACTCTACTTACGCAAACGCCCATTGGTTTTCAATAAATAGAGGCACGAAGAAACGTGCTTAGGCTGAGATATAAATACAAATCGGAATTATTCCGATCTAGTGAATAATAAGTAAATAAACTGAGTAGAAAATTATTCTGCTTGTCAATGTCTTTATGTACTCCAACAATATTAGGAAAGGCGGGTTATCGTGCAGTTTACTAACTTTCTTTACTATCTAAGTTTATTCCGCGGACCCCCCTCAAAATGAAAGTGATTCAACCCTCTTTCCTCTTCTTTGATACCAGATTCGAATCAATACAAAAATCGAAGTATTGTTTTGATATATTAGGTAAAATAGAAAAAATAAACCAACACAAATTAATTCCATAACTCCTGAAAATGTAAATTTAACAGTACTGGCTAACATGAGATTGAAAATAACAAAAGTTCTGTATTTTATAAAACTCAAATTTCGAATATAATAGAAAAGAATTAAATTAATAAATTTGGTGAATCAATTTGCGTTACAAAAAATATTAAAAATGTAATAAATTTTAAAACCCTGTGTGTTTGCCACCTCCAGAAGAGCTGTTTCGGGGAAGTTATGGTACAAGACGGTTATTTCACCACAATTTTTTATTATTTTAATAAACACTGTATATAATTAATAGCAAAAATCGATGAGTCTGTCAAGAATAGATAGGGGAGTACAAAATGGCGGCTGTTTCAAAACGTTAAAAAAATTAATTTTTCTTTCGGAGCTTGAAACTACCTACAACACTAGAAAACCTAAGAGGACCATAATTCAAAGTTGAGTACATTTGATAAAATATGAGCCCTAATAGAGCTATTTATGTTCAATATTTCCTGAGATATAACTTTTTAAAAAGCAAAATTTCATAAAAAATGTACTGAAAAATCAGTAGTTAGTGAATTTTTTTGGAGAAATATGTATCTCATACATATCTATTAATATTCCAATTAAAGCTAATTGGAGGTGGACAAAGTCACGTGAGTGGTTAAGGTAGGGTCGAGGCTAGGGTCCAAAGTCCAAAATCGATCATCCTACTGGCCATATAAACGAGCATCCTTGTTCAAAGAAGCGGTTGAGAGATAAGCGCTGGGATCTCCTGCTGAGTCCCGTTTTTTTCTCATGTCTATTGATGTCTTGTTCGGAATTCTCCATGAATATGGTAAATAAGCTATCATGTTCCATTAACAACACCGAGGAAGATTTTTCAAATTGGAACAAATTATAAATACCCCGGAATCTGAGGTGTATCTCAGTGTCTTTTGGGTAATGTGCCATGGAAACTCGTGTTAAGTTCAGTCTCAAAGGTGCTTTTGATCTTTAAACTTCGTAATAAAGTTAAAAGTTTGTCAAGTTTTAGTTCAATTCGGTTTACTTGTCTTTGTATATGTACATGAAGTGAAAGTGAAATATTGATTCATAATATTTATATTGATTCGTAAATATATGTATAAATTGGTTAGGACAAGAGAACATTGATATAGGATATCTCTTTGATTTATTTTAATATTTGGTTTTCGTTTTCATAAAAAAAAATTAAATGTGTTGATGATTCTATGTTTAAAGTTTATTAATTTTTTTTTTTAATATCTTTATTGAAATTTACAACTGTATATTACATAATACATTTAGTAAATATAATCTTAGTTAAAATGGAGTGTTACAGGTGTGTAGAGCAACTACCCTATGGTAGCACTCTAATGGCATTTTACATTAGCTGGTCTCGTGGCCATCTTCTTTTCAGGCGCCTCGGAGGATTGTCAGGAATGGAACAGGATGCAAGGTTAGAAACTAGGGGGTTTGAATGGTTAGGGAGTTTATAATGGAAGGAGTGATATCTGGTTCGTATGTTTAAAGTAAAAGTAATATTAAAAATATCACCTATTCTTATAGAAGTGACTTGATTCCTTGTTGGAATTGTTGTTTTAAAATCAATTATTTCTAATTAGATTTTA
>NW_027107005.1:127334-132888 GCF_000696795.3 Halyomorpha halys
ATATTATAATTCATAATATATGTATTGCAGAAACAAGTACATGAATTTTAACCGAGTGAATGATTTCACATAGAATCCCCAGCGAAGCGTATTTTATTGGACACAATCAGTTATCTCCTATCACCTCCAAAATCATGTTACAGCGCCTTTCATCCAATACACCAATACAGCTGATCCACTTCAAGATAAGTTTCACATGCAAGAGATCCTGATAAAGGGAGTAGCAATAGAAGTCGATCGTGATTGTCATTCAAACGAGGGGTATTGAACAACCTGCTGCTCTGCTGGAGTATCAAAGTTGTCCCATATCTAGATTACACCATGACTTCCCAGCCTTTCATCATTACCAACAGCCTTCATTTCGCATTAATACTAGAGAGGGCGCTAAATGGCACGAGCGGTATGCCTGGGTGGGCCCCTTCGTGGAATCAAAATTTCCCAGTTAGATGAAATCGGAATTAATGCCGAGCGTGCAGTAGCAATCAGTAAGTTCTCACTAACTCAATAACCCAGAAAACAAATTAACTAGCTGTGGTTGAATCCATGTTGATCTACTAATCATGGTACAGCGTTATTCACAGAAGGCCTTCGTAATTAGGAACCACGTTGCTGGAGTTAAAAATACGAGCTTAATTTCCATTAAACTCTATAATGAAAAAATCTCTGATTAAAAAATATATAATTAGTAGCATACAGTCCAATTAATTTTAATTATATGTAAAGATATATTAGTGTAAGCTATATATACAGATAAAACAAGTTAGTACGAGAATTGATAATGAATACAGTGAAATAGATGATATAAAGGGAATTATGTTTAACCAAGTAAAGAGAACGTACAGAAGTTCTCCCAGTAGTTTAATAAGGTCGAATACCCCCCTGTAAAGAATATTTTTCTGACAGATTTAAAATATTGCATCCAAGAAATACTAATCACTAAAAATATGTATTATTATTATTATTGACGCAACAGACCGTGGTGGTCCAAGGCCTCGCCCGATGCACTTGGGAAATACAGCGGGCGTTTCATGACGTGGTTTTCATAGGGTGGGTTCGTCACTCTCACGCCTATTTTTGTGAGTACCACCCATTGGCTAACAATTTCCTTTCCGGGGGAGGCTGTGAGTGAATATTGTATAATTTTATGCTTGAAAAAATCCCGGATAGGGCCGGGCACTCGAACTCGTAAACTTTGGGTTGGTAGACAGGCGCGTTACCACTCTGCTACCGTCACCACTAAATATCTATTATTGCCAGGATAGATATGATTTTTTCAAATTTGGAAAAATGGATTATTTCGTCTAATTTTGTCCACAAATGACAAAATTAAAAAATGTTAATTGTGCAAAATGGGCGCAATAAATATTAGTGTTTTTATTTCCTTTTATACTTTTCGTTAAAAATAACAAAAAAAAACAATATGTTAATTTACTGAAGAGTTTTGAGCCCAACAATATAATAATAATTTACGATAAACATGTAAATATAAGTAGAAAACCAAATAGCATAATATACTAGCAGACCAGTGAGAGTACAATTCTGAAAGAAGAAAGAGCCGACATCCACAGCAGTGCACCAGCCTAGCCGATGAGGAGCTAAGCTGAGAGGGTTAGGAACCTCACTAACACTACTATATAATTTTACAATAAGAATGTAATAAAAAAAAAAATTGTTGTTTTTTTAGGAGCAGTGGCATGTGCAAGACCTACTAGCTCACTTCTGCCGCACCTCGTATGCCAGAAATGGGGAGGAATAAAAAAAAGTTGGGATGGTTAAAGATATTCTAGCCGTAGGAATAGAAACACTAGTTCAGTAGAAGCGCGCAATACACCTCAAACAAGTGATAATGATAAGACCATCCCGTAACTCAGAGTGAAAAACTAAATTAGATAATTATAATAATATTCTTTATTTATTCTGGGATTGATCCCTTAGAATAATATACAGGCATCGAAATGAGGCTTTAGAGCCTTAGAGTAAAATATAAAAAATGAAATTATAAAACTCCATAAAATATGATGAAATAGTGAATTTGAAAAGATAAAAATGAGCAACAATAATTAACAGAATATATAAAATAAGGACAGAACAAATAAAATAAAACCATATGTCATATCATAAAACATAAGATGTCTAATACTTCTGATAATAAATAAAAAGAAAAGCAAAATCAAATACAATTAAACTAAAAATAATAAATGAAAAGGCATAATTTCTGCTAATATACATATTTACAAGTATGAACGAAATTGTGAAACATAAAATACAGAGAATATATTAACCTTATTTGGAACTTTCAATTGTTATTCTTCCGGAACTGGGTGGACAGAAGGTAGTCGAAAATACGTGATTTGAAGATTGGAAGGGAATTGAAACTACCAATAAAGGCGGGAATAATAAAGTAAAGAAAGAATAGTTAATATAATAAAATAGTAGTCTTAGTATTCTCAATTATATTTCATATTGATCAATATTAAATTATAGTCATCATGTTTTTATCCAGAAAACCACTTACAAATCAAAATATGCTTTATTTGCAAATTATTATTAATTGGGCGACAGACCACGGAGGTCTAAATCCTCGCGCGTTTTTTGAAGTGGTTTTTCCGCAGGGTGGGTTCGTTACTCCCACGCCTGATTTTTTGTGAGTGCCATTTGCTAACGGGCCTCACAAATGCCCGGGGGAGGTTGTGAGTGAGTTTCGTATTATTGTATGCTTGAAAAAAAACCCGGGTGGGACCAGGACTCGATCTGACAACCTTTGGGTTGGTAGACTGGCGCGGTCTTTGCAAATATCTACAATAAATCTAGCCATTTTAAATTCTGAACTTGATTGGAAAATTCAAATACCCCTCAAGCCACCTGATCACCATAGCTAAGTAAGTTGGTAACCATCTAGCATTCCTTGGAAGAGTGTCTGTGATGTTTAACTCTTAATTTAGATACATATATAACAAATAAATTGATAAGATCGGTAGATCGGTTCCCATAAAGTTTTAATACAGAATAAAATAAATGCTGTTTGTGGAACCTCCACCCGTCTTAGGAAAGCTGCTAGGAACATGGAAAAATATAAGTAACCAAGGTGATTTCAGGGCGTGGGAAGATGTCGGGATGGACAACGGGTGAAGTGCTGTAAGGATAATCAGCACTAATCTATACAAGGAGTGAACCAAAATATAGATAGGAGGATTGTCTTAGGCCTGACCTGATGGAATGATGGGTTTTGAAGGGATGTTTGACATCGATCTTTCGGATTCCATAAACCTTTCATTTATCTATTAATTATAAATGCATTAGTTAGAAAGAAAAACTCCTTTTATGAATTTTAAGCCTTTGTTTTTTTTGTTTTTTTTAAATATTCATTCGTAGGTTGAACCAAAAATATATGAGAATCGCTCCACATTCTCCTAGGTAAGTTATAGAAGGCCGTTTCCCACTCTTTCATTCTCCCCACACTTCAATAGTTCATTTTTTTTTTTAATTTGTCAAATTAGTTCGTTTCATTTGACATTTTAACTAGGAGTATGATATAAAACGTTTTATATTACGAATTCACTTGAACAAAGTCAAAAACAAAGAAATATTTCACATTATTAAAACAATGGACAGCATACAATAAGATACATTTTTTCATGGTCAATAACCATTTTATTAAAAGAGGGTATTTATTATGAGATTAAAAGACCGAATGAAAATTATAAACGAAACGAGATTTTTCTAATGTAATATTGGCGGTAAAATCCTGAGTTGGTACTGAGTTTGGGATTGCGAATTAACACTCATTAAGCATTTATGTTTATGTGGGTTGATTCCAGAGGCCTTTGTATACAATGGAGAACATAAATTTACAAGCAGGGCAGAGGAGATCCTGTATGGCTCTCAGCTTATGGGCCATTCCTATGCCAACTTCACATGGGCACAATAAGTTAAAACTAATATGATTCGCTAATGAGGCAACTGGGGTCACAAAGTAGAAATATTCTTCCCAGTGTTACTAAAAGTGAACAACCCTGAGTAATTTTCGTATCTGGCAGTGTCGAATTAAGGAAAGTCGCAGCAGTGTTTTTTTTTATTATTATTTTAGTTTCTCCTGTCTTCAGGTTAAAGACAATCAGTGAATATGCTGAATCTTTCTCCATGATTAATAATTCCTTATTAGTGTCTAATTAAGTATAAAAATGAACCTAAATTGACTATGTTCACAAGAATAACTTAAAAAAATCTCTCAGTCCACCTGAATTGAACATATCTCTGCAATACTGAAGTGATGAAGTAATGTGAGTATAGAATAAACAGTTAGTAAGAAATTAAATAAGATACTGTCCTATAAGATTCTGTATAAGGCCTTTTCTCAAGTTGTGTCTTTCTCTGAACAGTCCTCTGCAAGAGCGACTCCTTCACTCCCTGCAATAAATCACAGTTTCTATGGGATAAGATAGGGGAATCAGGCAGCTTCACTTATGCCTACATGACCCGTCTAGTCAAGTTCT
The DNA here is from genome assembly GCF_000696795.3 of Halyomorpha halys. Taxonomy (NCBI): domain Eukaryota; kingdom Metazoa; phylum Arthropoda; class Insecta; order Hemiptera; family Pentatomidae; genus Halyomorpha; species Halyomorpha halys. The sequence continues at coordinate 131,828 of NW_027107005.1, forward strand.
GTTTTTACTTTTATAACGCTGAACATGTAACAAATTTGTTTTGTAAAAATTATTCCTGCTTCTATTTTATGTTCAAATGAGATTTAGTATTGAGGAACATATTAACATGTTTAACCCCAAAATTTAGTTTTAAATAATTATAACTATTTTTTCAGTTCTTTGGTAATGGTAAGGGGAATTGACGAAATTATCGCATGACGCATATATGCACCAATTTTGCTAGGAAATTTAAACATTATTTAATTGATAGATATTACAATCTGCCACATTATTGTGGGCAATAGGTAATGAAGATGAATGATCACATTCATACTAAAATAAAATAAAATAAGAATAAAAATAAATATTCAAATAGAAGGATAAAGAAAATGAACATATTCAACTGTGTGTATGAAAAAAATAATAATATAATAATCTCTAGTCATATAGGTATTAAAATATTCACTACCTGTCACCTTTTTAACTATGGTAAAATAAAGAAAAATTAACCCAAGATAGGCAACCCCCAATCCCATAAAAGTAGAAAAATTAAATTCCAAAAATATAAACATTTAACAAAAATTTGATTAAAATCAGCAGTCTCTTTGACTAAATTTGTATGATTATAGAAATAAAAACTTTATTCAAAATATTGTGCTGCCAAACTTTATTGGGTTGCTAACACAGCATACTTACTTAAATCTGTATAGATAATTTTTTTTTATCCTGACAACCAAAAGCCCATTGAGCTCTAAGTAGAATTTTTTTTTATTTATTGTTATTTAGAACTGTATACAAATATATACAACAAGTAAATTTTCTGTAGGTGACATAGTGACATGATACAAACATGTGGAAAATCTATCCACTGATAGAACTCCAATAACATTTTTAGAGGAGAAGATATCGAGGCCATCTTCTTTTCAGACGCCTATGAGGATTATTAGGTAATGAAGGAGAAGAAAGGTTACAAACAAGTGGATTTTCGTGGTTGAGAAGTTTATCATGGAAGGAATGGTATCTGGTTCTGGCCAAATCGGCAACATATGGAACATTGAGGTCCTGATGGATGACTTGATTTG
>NW_027107005.1:132938-135144 GCF_000696795.3 Halyomorpha halys
CCGGACCAAATTCCATTTATTGATACATACGGTCCAACTCAGTTTTTTCTCCATTGTGGTTGTGATGAAAAAACTATATCAAAAAAGAAAAAAAAAATCTAATAAAATGTTTTAATGTTCTGAAAATGAATACATCAAAGGACTCATCACTCCCAGTATTTTCCAAAAGGTAATCCAAAAAACCATCCCATTAGCAAGAGACTTATAAGACAAAAATATGAGATATATCCTCACCCCTGGGAGCCATATTCAACCATTTGAATCCCCGAGTTAAGTTAGAAGTGATCTACTTTCAAAGGGGACTACAAACCTAGAATCACCAATTTAAATTTAAATGTTTTTAGAGATACTAGGTCGAAAAAAAATTTCCATCTGCCAATGGGTCATTGTAGCTGAGAAAAAAAATTATTTTATACATTTTAACATTTCTTGATATTATTGCTGCCTACCTTTACTCTGCATGGGTTTCGAGGTTATTTATAACCAAATGAAAAGTTTTCTTGTTCAAATGAAAGATGAAAATATTGTCAATTATAAACAATTAGTTCAAATATATATATCATTTTTTTTTATTAAAAAAATTAAAGGCGAAAATCGTAAAATAAAAAAATATATTTTTTTGATTGTTATGGAACTTTGTGTTAAAGGGTTTTTGTTTTTTGAGATAAAATATTTTTTTTTAAATGAACCTCAACTTTTATTCGTTTCTTCTTCTAACAATAGTTTACCTCACATTACATAATATATAATATACAATAATTTATTTCATATCCTCAGCAACAACGTTCCGGAAAATTTCCCACATCTTCAGGTTGCTAAAAAACCAAATTCAACAAAACCATAAACATGCACTTACAACAACACTAATATATCATATATACTTAAGAACTATTTACTTGATAACAAAAACCTATATATAACATATAATTTTCTCCTTTATTGTCATTCTTGCTAATATATAATAATATTAATGTCATTTAATGAATAAAAACTATTTTATTGTTACTAGCCATACATTTTAGGAGAATAATTACCTTCCTGAAGGTTATCTTCCATTATGATAACAACCATATAGACTATAAAATAATTTTCTCCTACCTCCATTACCACAAAGATGAACAATGAAAGCTAAAATTAACAATTTTTCAAAAACCATTTCTATTCTATTTATTATATAAAACAATTTTCTTTTATAATTATAAACACTTCGACTGAATTAATTCTGTATTATATAAAAAATCACATAAAAACTAAAACGCTAATTTATTTATAATATCCATATAATGTGTGCCTAAAGTTTTTGTATCAGTTTTATAATTGATTGCTTTGTCAATGTTTTTTGTAATATGTACTGATTCGATTATTTTTCTATTCCTACTATTCTTGACTATGTCTACAATTTCTGGATTATTAAAATCAAATTGATTATATTTAATACTATGTTGTGCCAATGCTGTAGTTTTTATATTTTTATAATTGATCTTATGTTGATCAATTCTTGTTTTTAATTTTTTAGATGTTTCACCTATGTATAAACATTCTTACAATAAGGTATTTATATACAAATCGATATACTGAGTTTAGATATAAAAAATTATTAAAAAAAAAATATTATTTTTCTTGGTTCCTAGATCTTAATTATGAGAACCCTCCCTCGGACATATGGCAAATCTTTTTCGATCTAGAATCACCAAAAACCTTTCATTTAAATCAGTGACCCAACTTAGCCACCCTTTATCAGTATACCACACCAATAAATTTATAGGTTAATATCTCTGCTAAATCAGTTATAGATGGATTTTTCGCCATATCATATAATATGTTTTATTTACATTTACTTGCAAGCGGATTTCCTCTGCTTCTCTTATTAGAGAGTTTGCATATTATCTTGGTTACTTCTAACGTGATGTTCTTCTTCTTCATTTTCTACAGCTAAGTTCAACAGCATTGGTGAGAGTCTATCTCCTTCTGACTTCAAAGGCTTCAATCGCTTCTCTTTGTATCCGGATCATGCATTTGTACACGCTTTTGTCAGTCTTACCAACTTCCCGGATATCCCCAGCTCCCCAGGGATATGAAATATTCAGTAATGGAAAGTATTACGACCGTGGGAAATTTCTAATCTGAGTTTTCAACGGAAATTCACATTTTAAGTTTTTCTGGAAGATTATTGATTGACCGTGTGTAAAGATGAAAGGAATATGGT
>NW_027107005.1:135194-142717 GCF_000696795.3 Halyomorpha halys
TCACCTAGACCTCCTCTACCTAGTCAGTGTCCAGGGCTCATCCCCTGGCACGGCCTTCCTTTCTTAACCATAATTGAATACGTCTTGTCGTGGGCCTTCTGTTAAGAGACATCAGGCTGGAGAAATCGCCTCAGACCAGACAATCCCGACAAAATCAGTGACCCCACTTAGCCTCCCTTTATCAGAATACCACACCAATAAAATTATAGGTTAGTATCTCTGCTAAATATATGGATTTTTCGCCATATCATATAATATGTTTTTTTTACATTTACTTGCAAGCGGATTTCCTCTGCTTCACTTATTAGAGTCTTTGCATACCATCTTGGTTACTTCTAACATGATGTTCTTCTTCTTCATTTTCTACAGCTAAGTTCAACAGCATTGGCGAGACTCTATCTCCTTCTGACTTCAAAGGCTTCAATCGCTTCTCTTTGTATCCGGATCATGCATTCGTACACGCTTTTGTCAGTCTTACCAACTTCCCGGAGATCCCCTGCTCCCCAGGGATATGAAATATTCAGTAATGGAAAGTATTACGACCGTGGGAAATTTCTAATCCGAGTTTTCAACGGAAATTCACATTTTAAGTTTTTCTGAGTCCAAATAACCAAATCCAGCAAAATTGTCTGTATGTGTGTATGAAGAACCTAGTTAAAAAACGTAAAGTTGTATGATATATAAATTATTTATTTGAGGTATAGTGTGTATTATAGATATACCAGGGACGTTACTGCAACTTTTTATTTCAAATTGCCACTTTTTATTATATTCATTAGACTTTTATCATATAATTGACCCGTTATATCAATGTACAATTAAATGGTCTTTGAGATCACTGAGGTCTTATCCTCATAGAAATAGCAATTCAAAAGCCGATTCTTTAAAACGATTCCTTCCAAAGTAACTTTAATTTTTAATAAATGGAATTTGGTCCGGGTGCGGTCAATTAAAAATCAAATAGTAAATTGGTGTACTATTTTATTAGACCCAACGTTTCGCCCCACGTTCCAGGGCTTCGTCAGCGCTAAAAAAGAAAATAAACACTTGACATAGTTACAAAAAAAAAAAAAAAATAGAAAATTGAGTGGAAAATAACAGGGGTATACAATGAAACGTAAAATGTAATAAGGAAAACAAACACTTTACATGGTTACAAAAAAAAAAGATCTTTTTTTAGCCCTAACGAAGCCTTGCAATGTGGGGCGAAACATTGGCCCTAATAAAGTAGTGCACCAATTTACTATTTGAGTTTTAATTGACCGCACCCGGACCAAATTCCATTTATTGATACATACGGTCAATCAGCATTGTTCCAGTTTATATTTATTTATATTTAAATATTTAACCATCTCTCATTTTTATTTGCAATTAAAAATATGCATAAATATAAACTATAAAAGCAATTGATATATTGCATGTTCAAACAAATTTCCAGAAATAATACGTATATAAGTATATAATATACCCATTGAAAGAAGAAGATTTGATAAAAAATAATCTTAGACTTTAAGAATCATAGATAGTAATGATGACAAACAAAAAAAAAAATATATATCAACAGAGTTTATAAATAAATAATTTCCTGTTCCCATGGTGCATATAAAATATTTAATAGTAATAATTGCTTTTATTTAAAAAAAAATATACAAATACAGTATCAGAAAAAAGTACTTCGGCAATGAAATATCCATTTGAAAAAGAGGCCGATTGAAAAATTGAAACAAAATTCTTAATAGATTTACCAAGAGTACCAAAATTTATAATGCAAATACAGTATATGAACATAACCAATTATTATACATAGCTTTATACTAAAAATACGTAACGAAAGAAAAAACAAATAATAATACAATTAAAATTTATTACGAAATAAACTACTAACATCCGAAAAAAAAAATTGTATACCAAATAATAAAAATAAATTAATTACAATATCAATAATAAATGAAATGAAAAATTGTTTTTACACATTTTTAAATATAACACATTTATGCACATAACTTGGTAATAAAATATGTAGTTAAAAACAAATAGAATAAAATTTAAAATATAATTTGTTTTTTATACTTAACCATGAAAAATCTATTGTTGGAGCTGGAACAAAAGAATTTTCAATTCGGATTATTGAATATACAATTAGATCATTAGAGATTATTGCTATTGTTGCTGCGATGATAGATCTAGCTAATATTGCAACAATGAGCGTCCAATAATGGCTTCGATTGCTGACAAATAGCTTCATTACTGCATTAAAGCATATTTCCATGAATGAATGGGGAGTGGAATTATATATTACCATCATGAAATGAAGGTTATCCTGGCTGATATATGAACCATTTGGAATAACCATTATTATCATTGGATAGGTCGCACATGAAGTAATCTGGTTGTGGAATGCAATGCCTCAATGAATGAAAAAAAATATCGAATCCATAATGTTAGGTAATTTATCAAACATAGTTATCCTTGTTCTCTTAACCAACAAGCTACAGTTGTAGAAATATAGAAACATTGTGTTAGGATTACTTATGTATTGTATCATGATCGTGAACATAGCGTACTTTATTGGACTCTTAGCTGAATGAGTACTCAGAATCTATTCTTAAGTTATTTCTGATAATATAAGAATGTACGTATAATTAAAAAAACTAGTTAGAAATCCATTAGTAGTGCCATACAGTCGATATTATAAAGAGGAAATGTTCCAATCATATCTCAGGCAAATTTTCAGTTTGGTATGAAATTCCGTTTTTGAGCTAGGTTGACCATATACCGACATTTTACGAGACTTGGTATTCGGATTTAGGGGACCTCAAAACGTGTATTTCTGTCAAAAACTCCAATTTGAAATTTTGTTCGATCGCAATACTGCCCCTGACTTTATATTCCGTTGATAAGTCAAAAATAAAAGTAATAGGTTTCAAAACTCTGACATAGGTAAGTTGGCAGATCGAGAAAAAAATTGGGTTTTAAGGATTTCGACGTGTACATCAATACCCAAGTAGATTGGGCCCTGTATTTTAAAACCCAAAAATGAACCATATTTGAGATAGCTCATGAAACAGACATAGGTCAAACCTCAGGTTTCGGATAGCCGAAAGTTTGAATTGGAGGAGCTACCATAATGTTGGGCCAACAGCAAAACTTACCACCTCTAGTGCTCTCTGTGGTGAAAAGAAGCAACCTCGGCATGAGAGAGCGATTTTCTTTTGCCAGAAGCTATCCTTCACTTATTAGTAGATATCCATCATGAGTGAGTAGAAACAGTATGGAGGGGATCCCAGCAGCAGGGGGGAGAGAGATCAAGAAATGGAGAGGGAATAACCGAAGAATGGAGTAAGTCCACCTAATTCAATATAGTTAACATCCATCATCATTATCATCATCAACATCTGCAGTTTTCCATAGCCCAGTAACACTAACAATAAATGTTTTATAAATGGCCTCCCCCTACATTACCTGTAACTTATACAATAGAATTTTAGTTTCAGTTAATCATGTTTCATTTCATCATTACCATCAATTATATACAGTCTACTAAAATCCAACCAGCCAACCAAAAGTACATGTACGCCTGGCCTTCAGTTGAAGGCGTACTTCTTACATTCCATTTTAATGGTAGCTTCACCAGCGTCATGGTTTCCTCGGGATGTTATTTATCGTACATTGTCTCGACTATGGGTCTTTTTTCGTTATAAACTTTACTATGTAATTTAATTACGGTATCGTTACCTATAAATATTGTTAAAATTATATGTACCAACACTTAATAGTTTTACCCGACTAGACACAAATAGTGTAAATTAAGTGTTTTGAAATTTATTCCGAAGACTGAGAGATTGGCTCAGCCAATATTTATTTTTGATGGCTTAAATTATTGAATTAGATACTGTGAATATTTTAAGTCGAGTTCAAGGGTCCAAAAAAGTAATTGTATCAAACGGGTTTAGTATCTCCGTTGTGCGGATGTAACAATATTTTGAGCTATATATTTATCAATATATAGGTTTTATTGTTCAAATTACAATGATATTCCAAGAGTTCATACAAAAATTAAAATTAAAAATATAGTACTAAATATGTTTAACTTTACTGTTTCTAAATTATTAAGGTTTTTTGTGCGAAACTTAAAAGACAGTCATTATAAAGTATGAAGCTTTATTCATTGCGTGTGTTAAATTGATTTTCGTGATAATATTATATTATTTATTCGAATAAGAACTATATCGTTTGTATTATATAACTTATATCGAATTAATTAAAGAAAATAAGGAAACATCTAATACAGGAGTTCTCGCAGGAGTAAGCTAGTATTTTTTTAATTTTAATTGATCACTCCAAAACTACACGCCTAATAAAATAATTTGTAATTTCGCTGTTTTTAAACCAATAAAATTGGTTACAATTTCAAACCCAAATGAGTTCTATATGAACATTACTATTGGGTGCAATTGGATACTCTCTAAACTGGCAATTTTCCATAGAAAGTAAAAAAAATGTTGATTGCTTCTTATTTTATGAAATATCGTCAAAAATATTCGTTATACCAAAACAATCATAATGAAAGGCTTTTAAGTAAATTTAGTTAAGTTTCATTTCATCTCATATCACAATGTTTAGGCTCAATTATTATAAATTTTGGGAACAAATGGATTATAAAAAAAGGATTAGTGGAATCTGAGAGGAAAAAATTTGAAAAAAAAATTCAAGCTGCATTTATTAAGTTTTAATAAAAAGAATAAATAAATAATGCAAACTGGCTCGGCTGTATATTGAATAATTTATTTATATAATTTACATTTTATTAAAGTTTCATAAACATTCTACGATTCGCTCTTGGAGAGTTTAAATTTTTACAACAAATTTTTCGTTTTTTATACGCCCTGTTCCGGTTTCAAACTTTATCACATTTAATTGACTTTAACATCATAATTAAAAGTGTCAGTATAACTCAATCAGGTGCGCAGTTTTATTGATTAATAACAATTGAAAAAAAAATGGTCAAAATCTGCTTAAAATCCGAAATATCGTTCTAATTTATACAAATCCTAACTTTATATGTAAAGAAATTTAAGGGTTTGATTATCATTAGATCTTTAGAATCAAAATCTATTTGTTAGAATTTTAACACAAAACATTTTTTTTTTTTTGTTAAAAAGTGTGTTGATTGATTTGCAAGAGATTTAAACCATTTAATGTGATAATCATTTTAAATTTTACTAAAAAAATAACGCTTATTTATGTTAGAAAAATGTTTTTCATTTAACCGTGATACAAATATATATTTAAGAAACTAAACAATAAACAATGAATAAATTATTAACCATATAACTATTTGAACGTTTAAAGTAGTATGATTATGAAGGATTTATTGATATAATCTTTGTAATGAGTAATTGAAAATCAGTATTAATTTTATTTCGGTAGAAAAAAATTGTACGGATAAAAAAACGAACGCTGGTACTCAATGCAGTTTTTGAGTAAGCCATCTTCCATCACTGGTTTTCAATAATATATGAGATTAGAAGGATGGTCGGGATCTTTTGGGTCTTACTTTACCCAGGGACGAAACGAGGCATTTAGAGCCTGAGTGCAAGACGCAAATTGGGACCTCTGGGTAAATAATGAAACATATTTTTCTGGTGCCTCCCCTCCAACGTTTAGTGAATTTGTTCCCAATAAAACAGTCCGATTTAAACATTTTATTCACTGTAAAATAAAATTATCATTAATCTAAAAAATATGTTTTACTTTAAATATAAATAATTAATTGTAATCCTATAATTTAAGTTACAGAGGGTTCTATTTATTAAAACTTTATTCTATTTTTTTTTCTATATTTCAATTATTAGTAAAGTAACAATATAAAACGGAAAATATCAGAAAGCATTCGTTATGGAAAATATCAGAAGCACAATCTTATATCGTATAAGCTAATGGGAAATATAAGGATAGTTAAAGAAACAGATATCTTAAATCTTTATATATTTTTTTTGTAATTTCACATATTTACTGTGCTAATGTTAAAATGTGTTGCTTACGATTAATTGATCACACGAACTTGTAAGGTATTTTAACTATTAAACTTCAGATGTTAGATTGGCTGAAATGACTGCGATTTGATAGCAAATTAATATACTACAGCCAATTCTTGCGGAATGCATCTAAAATACAGTATGAAAATGAAAGAGTGAAAATTACGATTATGAATCCGAATAAAACAGTGGGACTTCATTTATTACACCACTTATGGGGCCCCCCCTTACTTTGGGTGGTAATGCCTCGTGGCCCCAAACTCGGTAGGTCCTTTACCCATAACATAGTGAAAAGAGCGACTTCGATGACCGTCAGACAAACAATTAATATTTTAAATTTTAGTTTTTGTTTAATTAATATTCCTATGTTTTAGCTTACCTTATTAATATAAAATTTTCTTCTGTTATAAGTTGGTATATATGGTATCTTTTTTTTTTTGTATTTTATTAAATGTAAAATGAAAACGAATTTTTGATATTTTTGGAATAAAATCAGTAAATAGTACATGTAATAAATTATGGAAAGAATGAATAGATAATGAATGACACTTAGTAACTATTTTTTAGAGAAAACCCCTGAAGATGAACGGACGATCCGAAATGCAGTAAAGAAGAATATATTAATAATTTGAAATTAATGAAGTATGAGGGTCAATCACTACCCCAAAGGAAAATAAAATCAGAAAATATTTAAAGAAGGTGTGAATATTAACTTTACTCTTATCACCACTAGGTATTACTCAGAAATATGGCAGATTTTAAATAATAAAAGATTGTAAAATAATAAAGTTAAACAAAATATAATTGGCGTTGATGTTCAATAAAGATTGATGCCACTAAACAAAAACAACAATCCGTACGGTTAAAAATCAAGTGGCTTTAACATTAAAAAATAAAATAAATAATATTTCATAAAAATTAATCCTGTGAAACGACTGTTACCACCTAGGTAGGAGAGGAAATATCAGAGCGATATTAATTAAATTGAATTTGAATAATATAAAAATGGGCTTAATGCAAGTCAGGGACAAATTGAGTACAAAGGGCTACAGGTTGACCTTTGACCGCACAAGAGAAAAGACGCTAATGTTTAAAGATGCTATCCCGATAATGGATCAACTCAGGGAAAGGAACAAACATTTTAAATTCCGCAGTGACAATAATTGTATAATTGAAAATGCCAAAAATATAATTTTGAAAGTCGATTCACCTCAAGCCGCGATGGAGCTAAGTGAAGACAAAACAATAAAAGTGAAATTCCACTCAACACTTAAAACAGTTTGCATTTAGGCCGAGGGCGAAGTATGACTCGAAAATTTCGGCTACAAAAGAAAGGCTTATTTTGGAACTTCCATGGATTTTCATAATTGGTTTCAAGTTCTGAGTTAACTCCAAAGTCAAAAATAATGTTTACTTCCAATCCTAATTAATATGACAATAACGCTTGAACTAATGGAAATAATCGACTCCGGCCATAGGCGTACC
>NW_027107005.1:144024-150215 GCF_000696795.3 Halyomorpha halys
ACTAATTTGTGACTAAAAGGGAGAAAGAAAATAGCAAAATTTAGAATTAACTAAAATGATAATAAAAAAGCCTTTTAACTTTTCATCAATCGAATAAATCCACATTAAAAACAGGAACAAAAGAAATTTATTTATTATTTTTCTCGTTTAATTCCAAAATATATTTCAATCGTAAATAATATAATCATCTTCTAAAATTTCTCCAATATTTATAATAATTAATTAAATATTGCCAAAATATTCCCATACCCAAAAATATTAACTATTATTTAGAAAATATAACTATTACTTTCCTTAGGACTCCTTCTGATTGTTATTAACTAGCAACAAAATAAGTAATATGTATAGTAAAATTGTATATTATTATTCCTTAATGTAAACAATTTTTTTAAACTGATTAATTTTTATATCAATATATAGGTAGGTTTGCTTTTTTTTTTTGTAATTGTTTGTTTATAAATTTAGCTTACTTATTATTTTTGTAATTTTGTAAATAATTTACCACTATAAAGAGCTGTAGCCAACTCTATTTGTATGGGCTCAAAGGCATATAAAAAATGTAAAAAAAAAAAAACATAGAAAAGAAATTTTCATTCTCTGACTTTTTCCCTATATCGGACATGTTGTTTTCCATGAGATAGCGGGAGGCCAGAAACTATTTTTCACACTTATGTGTCGTTCTATATAACTTTTTTTTTAAATATTAATAATAAGATGGTTGTATTAACTCAGCAAATACATTTTTTTTTTTTTTTATCAGCGTTAACAAGAGATTTATTGATGTAAAACTTTGATTTAGATTCGTGGAAATGTAGATATATGTACAATAGGTGACCTGTTTAGAAATGTGCATGCATTGAATTTATAAACACATTACGCCGTGAGCCTACTCTAAGCCCCATAAATCGGAGAGCTTAGTAAAAGCGGTCGTGAGGATAAAGCAGTAATGTATGCTCGTAAATTACTTGGAGTCAGTAAGGCCACCATTTTAAGAAAATATTTATCAAACGCCAATCAAATTGTTGTTTCCTCACAAGTTTTCAAAGAGTTGATTTAATCCTCAAATAACCTGTAAGCTGGTAAGCTCTTGGTCTTTTGCCAGCATCTCAGAAAGTCCGGACAGGTACTTCAATTAATATTGAATACGTATTATCAACGCCATTATGGCTTTCGGAATAGAAGGGCGGAAAATTAGTTACCCTACTCCAGCTTTTCGACTTTACTTAAAACGATCAATATTCTGTTCTCAGGATCGTTCATAGAAGCAATGGAGTACATATATATATCACAGGTTTTAGTGAAACAGCATTTGGACGATAGATTTACTTTTTGAAACTGATATTTTCAAAGTTTGACGTAGAGCTGTTTATTAGTGAATGTATGAAAAATGTCACAGTCATTAGTTAATCTAGTTAATTTAGTACAAGAGCCCAAGAGGAGAAAAAAGTCAGTTATTTCATCCCAATTTTTGATTACTTTAATGAAAACTATGTATAATTACTAGTAAAACTTGATGAGTCTGCCAAGTATACGTAGGGGGAATAAAAAATGGAGGCTTTTTAAAAATAATCAATTTTTCATTCGGGGCTCTATATCTTTAAAACTACCAACAACAATAGAAAATCTAAGAGAACATCATTTAAAGGAGAGTGAATTTGCTAAACTGTAAGCCCTAATAGAGCTATTAACGTTCAATAGTTCTCAAGATATAGCTTTTTAAAAAGAAATGGATATTTTATAAAAATATTGTATAGAACGTACTGAAAGATCAGTAGTTAGTGTATTTATTTTGAAAAATGTATATCTCAAAAACCATTTGACGGGCTATGAACTAGTTTATGACATTTATCGTCGTATGAGTAGCGGTCTTGATGATATTTGCTAAAATAAATTGATTTATAGTTGTTCGGACAGATTTTCATTTGCCAAATTTATATTCATATGCGAATATCATAAAAACTACTACCCCTACGAAGATAAGTGTCATAAACTACTTTATAGTAATTTAAATTTCCTTTATTTTGAGTGCTGGCAGACATATGTGCATCTTATGGATCTAGAGATATATTTTTTCCAAAAATCAAACATTTTATATTAACAACTAGAAATCAGGAATTTGAGGATTTATTTTGTCGAATATCATAAAAACTACTACTCCTACAAAGAAAAACGTTATAAATTATTTTATAGTAAATTTAACTAGCTTTAATTTGAGTGCTGACATACATTTGTACGTCCTATATGGTTTCTAAAATAAAGTTTTTAAAAACTCAAACTTATTGTCCGAACAACTATAAATCAATTTATTTTAAGAAATATCATGAAAACTACTATTCCTGCAAAGGTATAGGTCATAAACTACTTTATAGTACGTTAAGCTAGCTTTAATTTGAGTGCTTATAAACATCTATACGTTATATGGTTCCTGACATATAGATTTCTCAAAATAAATTAACTAACTACTAATCTTGCAGTAGATTTTTAAGAAATGTTGTTTTTAAAAAATCTATATCTCGAGAACTATTGGACGTAAATAGCTCTATTATATACGTAAATAGTAGGGCTCATATTTTAGCAAATTTGCTCTCCTTTAAATAATGTTATTTTAGATTTTCTAGTGTTGCTAGTTTTTAAGATATAGAGCTCCGAATAAAAAATTAATTATTTTTAACGTTTTTAAAAAGCCACCATTTTTTATTCCCCCTACGTATACTTGACAGACTCATCAATTTTGACTAGTAATTATACATAGTTTTCATTAAAGTAATAAAAAATTGGGATGAAATGCTGCCTTTTTTTATTCCCGGCTCTTGTACTAATTCCTTGTTACAGTTTTTTTTCAGATGAAGTATTAATCTTTGTATGTTGCAATATTGTGCTTGGTTATGCTAATGATTCGGTACTGTTCTAGAAGATACGGCAATTATTGAAGTTTATTACAACGCTGAAGAGATTCGAAAAAGAATTATGTCTAGAAATAAACACGGATACAACAAAATACCTAGAGAAACTTAATTACGGGGGTCTACATTAACTTGAAAAAACGAATTATTTGGTTATTTCACAGTTACAAAATTACTTACAATTCGTTCGCGCCTTTCTTCCAAAAAATCAAAATTATTTCTACAATTCTTTACGAATGTAATTAAGACTGCCAATAATCAGGATAAAACAACGCCTTATTTATATATTTTTAAAATAAAGTATTGTGTAGTATATTTTTAACAAATAAAGGATGACTCAACCAGAGAATTAAAAAGCTCCTCATAGTCGAATAGGGCGAAGAATGAAGTGGACCTGTGATTTTAGGAATGGATAAGCACTAACCCGTTCGGCAAACGTACTAGTGGTCACTAAAAACGTAGATGGGAGGATTGTGTGAAGTTCAACCATAGAGGTTCGTTGGCGTTCAGGGAATCCGGCCTCCGGGTCGGTTCTTTAATTTATTATTCATTTAAAGCTTTTATAGACCGGTGTTAAGTTTATGGTTGATTCCCTGAGTGACCACAACTTCTTTAAAAGACGAATCGTCTTTAGTATTCCTCTTGCAGAGGAACGATACATTACCCTCCCAGGAGCTTTCTCTCTCTCGCTCCTGTAATGCTGTTAACGATATTTAAAATTTATTAGCTCCTCCCACCTATCCCTCACTCAGGAATTACACACGTACTGTAGCAGTGTGAGTGTCTGGTGGTAATCACTTACTAACGAGCACTCCGAGTGAGATAGTGGAACGATGGACTAGAGCGACTGGATTTCTTGGAGTCGATCACTCAACTTTATCGTTCCTTTTTTTACTGTAAGGTTAATATTGCCAGTTTAAATATATTTCACTCTTAACATAAATATAATTCTTATTATTAATCGGATATAAATAGTGTCCCTAAAATTGAAAAAAAAAAAATGAAAAAATTTAAAAGGAGACGTTCTGGATTGCCAAGAACAAGAAACATACAACTGTTCTATCGAAGCATCCCGTAACCTCCAGGAAGACAAATACAGCATACACCATTGGACTTTTGGAAAATAATTCGAGCTTGAATCAAGCAAAAACCAAAGTCATTCTCGTCGGTTCAAAACCCTTGCTTACTATCCATTATTATAAATCAACAACATACCTATCCTGTTCAAAACACCATAACATCCTAGGAGTCACCTTTATTCAGTACTTGACACATAAATATAACAGCCACATTTCTCAAATAACTCAAAAAACCTTAAACAGCTCCTTACATCCCGTGATTCATTTCCTCGAAGTACCCATTACCTTCTAGAATCCTCCCATATGGAGGAATATCTATTAAACAAAAAATGAGATTAAAAAGGCTAGTAAACTGCTTTATAAGATTCATTTTCGGTATTCTTAGGTGTTATCCTATCTTTCACTAATATTCCGAAGAAAGATGGCTCTATCCAATTATGCAAAGAATACACCTTCTTGGCATATTTTTATATCAATACCTAATAACAAAAAACCTTTCTATATCATTGATCTCCTTATCCTATGTTAATCTTGTAACCTGCTAAACACAGTATCCCAACCTACCGAATTGTATATCCCTTCCCATAGAACTGCCTACTTTAAAAAATCCTTTGCTATTCCATCTACCTTATCTCCTTACCCATATCCATCCCTAAAGCTTCCTCCTTGACACCAATTATATATCCATATCCTTGACCATCAATCTTCCCTGAACATGTAAGTAATAAACATGAATATAAGGTTGGATAAATATTTATCTTTTGCTCTTATTTTATGTATATAAATATTATAATGGTTTTATTTAATTATGTTTAAAATCAGTTAATGTAACCAGACAAAATCTAATTCTTATTCTCAGGTAACTAAACTAAGTGTCCCAGAATAAAGATAGATTTTCATTTTATTTCATTTAGAGTGGAATGGCCGAAAAATATTTACAATAATACTTTCGAATTAAATATGTATTAATTATACTTGTCTAAATACCTGTACTTGTCTACATTTTCAAAGAATTCAGCGATATAAGTTTTCAAATTATGTTTAAGCACTAACTACTTGATATTAACAAAACAGATTATAATAAGTAAATAAACAAATCACTAGTAAACAGAAAATTAATTTTGAAAAAAAAATTACTTCTAACATTGTACCCATCTGTTAAGAAGCGTCTCGTTTGGTTGGTGCTACGATCTAGCGGGAACTTTGAGAACCTTTGTGCTCTAACACTCACCTGAAATAAAGCAAAATTTACATTAGGCTAACTTATCAGTTACAAAATAATTTACTCACGTTTATATTTTTAAATTGAATTATATTTAGTATTAATTTAACTAAATACATTTTATTATATTATAAATGAGAATTTCTTTTAATTTATCAAAAAAATATATATATTGCATTTGTTTTATCCTACATTAAATTTCAGAACACGGTTTAAGTATACCCTGATTTTTAAAACAATGAAAGGTGACAAAAAAAATTAGTTCTACGGGTAAATAGTAATATACGCTAACCGACATACTTTTATGGGATTATTTTTTCTTGTTGAGATCCTTAATTCATATTTTTAGTTAGGACACCCTGTATATACATATATTCAGTTTGTAGGATGTGCATACATGTACTTGTGTATACATAGAGTTGGAGCCTGGCTATCGCATATAATTTTTCACAATGGTAATCTAGCTTGAAACAGTCAGGGAATCTTTTCTGTCAATCGTTTGTAACATTTCGAAGCGATAAGTTGGAGTAGATATAAAATGGAGAAGTAAGTCATAATAATTTATATATATTTCTGTTAGAATTGTTGAGAATCTAATATATTTTTTCCTTTATTGAATGGCTATGCTCGGATAAAGCAGTTTTTGAAATATGGCACACGCTAGTCAAAGAATAGAAGGGATCGGCACAAATAATAATTTAATAATTAAATAATTCAAATGGTTAACCCACGCGATCCGCCAAATACTAAACAACAAAACATTCTTTGAAGTTTTGGAGCTACTGGAATGATTAATTGAAATGGAATTATTATCAAATAGTGACCCCTAATTAATTCAAAAGTCTACTTAAATTTTTTGTTAAAATTTAATTAAAAATTTTATTTAGTATTATATGTTAAAACCTTATATGTATTACACTATCACCTTAAGAAATGCTATAATGTTCAAATAAATTAGTTCTATAGAATTTAAATAATTTTTTTTTT
>NW_027107005.1:150855-156746 GCF_000696795.3 Halyomorpha halys
CTTCACAGCCGTACATCAGCAGTGGCCTGAGGATTGTTTTAAATATAAGAACAGTTGTTTCTGGTTTTAGTTTGAAATTTCAATTTTAAATAATTAAGTTGTCAATTACCTACTTCAGGTGAAAAAATATTCTCGATGATCCAGTTAACAAATATAAAACAGTTTGTTTACGTGGATACGGATAGATAGCGTTAAGTTATTTTTTTATAAATATTTTCTGAAGATTACTAAACATACGAATCATTAGACATACTATTACTATAGTGGTAATATAGAACTATATATAGAACTATTTAATATAGTGGTAAGGAATAAAGGTACAGAACAAAAAAAATCATAATATTGTAAAATATTTACCAGCCAATTAGAAACAATAATTGAATAAATTATTTTACATTAAGTAATGAATGCTGAGGAGGAAAATCCGATTTCTTTCTAAATCCTGAATACTGTATGTGTTCAAAGAAACTGGTAAGTTATT
Source organism: Halyomorpha halys (assembly GCF_000696795.3). Lineage (NCBI taxonomy): Eukaryota > Metazoa > Arthropoda > Insecta > Hemiptera > Pentatomidae > Halyomorpha > Halyomorpha halys. The sequence continues at coordinate 151,337 of NW_027107005.1, forward strand.
TTTTCTTTGTTAGTACATAGGTTTTATTAGTATAGTTATTAAACTATTGGAAATACGTTTCACCGCCTGCTGACGTTAAAAGCTTTTTCAAAGCCAGTTAAGACCGGCTCGATTCATTCATTAAAATATAAATTGTTCTTTCTCTATTATTTGAAGCACGTCCTGCACTTAATTGAAGTAATTAAAAGTGCGAAAAAGTAAAATTTTGTAGTTATTACCATTTTTATCATTATATTTAGATTGGTTCTTCATTCATGAATGCCCCAATAAAGTCCATAAATCGGTTTGCTAATGAATTATTGTTTTTAATTGTTTATTAATTTTTTAAAACTATTATGATTTAAACAACTCTAAAATAAAAATAAATGCTTTTTTTTAAAGGTTTTTAAACAATTTTTATTTAATATAACGATACTTTTTGAATTAATAATTGTCCGTTAAATAAATACACAATAAATTGAGCTATTAAATTAGCACAAGCTTATTTACAAATAGAATATAAGCAGAGAGAAAGACTCTTTCACAAATAGGTTTTAGGAATGGAGGTAATGATATAGTCAGAATACCAATTTATTTTTAAACGTCTTAAATTCGTATTTAATAACCGGAGATGCATCGCAAAACTTCCTGATTTTTTTCTATGAGGTATCCCTCCCTTAATTACTAAATATTTCCTCCTGGAAGACCCTGTATAGGATCAAATGTCCAAATCCTTTTTTAATAGACAATGTTAAAGTTATTTTAATAACTTGCCAAGAATTGCTATATTTAGAAAGAGTAAAAAAAAAAAATCTTGGCTCTCCCCATTTCTAGTACAGTAATAAGTAAAACTTTCCTTATAAAAGTTAATAAGTGGTTTCTTGGAAAGAAAAAATATTGATGGATGAGAAATAAAAAAAAGTGTACGCGATTTAACAATAGAAAAGAAATTAGCCAAATACTTGTAGAAAAAGTAATATTTTTACTATAATAATTTAACCTCAGCTTTACGATTTTATTATTTACTTATTTTTACTTCATTTATTTCTATATTTTGGAGGTCAGTTAAATCTTGTAAATGGTGGACTGACTCTTGAAAAAGATTTATAATAAATTATACAAATAGTGATAAAATCAGATGGTGAAAATCTATTAGTGCCTTCGATGGAGAGTTATTTATATTGTTTAGGGAGTAATAACTACTGGACGAAATTAAGATACTTCATAATAGATGGTCATATAATAGTTGAATAAGTAATTTAGAATCTTAAATGATAATCCTTTGTATAACAAATTTGTCGTTTCGGACAAACGGTCTATTATCCAGTGTATCTTAATGATTTAAATTCTTATATTCTACTATTTTAAAATTTTTTTCTTTTCATAAATTACAAATTACTTCATAGAACTGACATTTTTCCTGCTTAGTTTATTTTCTTTTATATTTAAAATTTATATAAAGTATGACTATTTTTTTCCCCTTCACAGTCGCTAAATGTGGGGCAGTTGAGTAGGAAAGGTGCAGTAGAACAGTAATTTATTCCGTTATTGCAGCTGTGGATCGACTCTGGGATTTTTCCTGAGGCACACCCAAGTGGACATCTGATCCTTCAGTAGATAGGAAAAAAAACCTTAAGGTTGGGATTGATCCTGTCCATAACCTCCTTGTGTACCAATAGGTCAAGAGAAATTCCACGTAAAACAGTAGACGTCCTGTTTTCATTGACCCTAGCTACAAAATGGTTGTAATTTAAATGAAAAACAGATTATTATAAATTTTTTTTTTTTAAATTTATTGAGAACCCTAAAGACAATGCCTCTCCTGGTTCCGACTGCTTTAAAATTTATTTAAAAAAATATCTTAACTAATAATTTACTGAAAAAAGATAATCTTGATGACTACAATCGGGCATCTTGGTCCGTGATCCGAATCCACTACTTACTATCCGAAAGAATTCTCAAGATTTATAACCCTCCCCCTATTCCATATAAACTCAAATATTAAAGATAAAGAGCTTTTAAGCGTTTATAGAGTTATGTGTTAAGTGTTCTGTCTGTAGAACTTACCAACGATATGGGATTACTATATAGACTACTGAACAGCACACTTAATCTTTCAATTGACAAAAAAACAACTAATCTATAAAACCAAACTGATATATTTTCGAAATTGTTGGAGGACACCTGAATTTTCGATAAGGTAACGTGTCTAATTCTTTCAGCCTCAGGTTCTTCGAACAATAGATAGACTTCCTGTTTTCATTGACCTTAGCTGCAAAATGTTAGTAATTTAAATGAAAAACAGATTATTATAAACTATTTTTTTTTATTTCTTGAGAATATTTAGTAGAAAATCTAAATCTTACAAGATGACCTGTATATCCCTTTTGTTCATGGTGTTATACCAACTTAGTTCTCAGACTTATATCTGAAACATTCTCATCCTCCTAATCCTTTAGCACATTCCCTATTTGGCTGCATCTATACATCTAACTCCATTTGAAGGTTTGAACGGCAGTGGATCCGAGACCTTTTTTGTTAATATGCTGTTCGATAACTGGAAAATTTAATGATTCTTCATTCAAGCCCAGAATGTCTGTGACCATAGTCTCTGTTGGGTTCCACAGTCACAGGAGTCACTTCAGTTTATTTAAAAAAAAAAAAAAGTTATATCAAAAATTTAATTTAGAAAACTTATTTTTTTTTAATTTACCAATTTCTTTTTTAGGATGGAACTACCTCCTTGTTGCTGCAGAACCCTCAATTCTAAATCTCCATGAAACAAATTACAAAAAAATTGTCATTAAATTAATTAAGGAGAAAATCAATTAATCATTGCCAGTCGTCTATTCAGAGGTCTTCAAATATTATTTAAAATTTACTTGAATAGCATTATGTTTATGACAGCTACTTTACTTGAGAAAATATAGAGTTGAGAATGTTCTGAAGAAAAAGAAATTGAGGGCGACTCAAAGGCGTATTGTAGCAGTTTAAAGGGCCCGATAGAGTACAATACCGGGACTTCTTGTCTCTCAACCACTTCTATCCCTCTTCCATTGACAATATCACAATCTGCCTTGGAGTAATTATTGATTTATGGTATTCGATTCGATCCTATATTCAATGTAGTTCGAGTTCTATTTTAAAATTGATATATTGATAGCCAAGGAATTAAATTAGCTATTGTGCTCAAAAAAAGCTATTAGAGCAGACATTGATGGCCTTTCAATAACCTAAGTACATTCTACATAATTACTCCAGCTCCTCCATAAGGTAGGAGGGAGGGTTAAGAGTGGTTGCAGAACACTTGGTTCAAGGGAGTTATGTAAGCTATATACTGTGCAGAGTTACTTTATAAACAATTTCTTCCTAAATTAATTTATTTTTAGATATTTTTTTTTTTTTTTTTTTTTAGAATATGGTAAGGGTTGTGGTCAAGAAGAATAATTTTAACTATTTATTAACGACCAATGATAGTGATTAGAGAACATACTACTGTCAAAGTTGGTGGGTTGCGTGAAAATAAAAAGAGGAGGACATTACATATCGAACTGCTAAAAATCCCTACAACGACTTCATAGAGGCTGGAATGCCCTTCTATCACCACTGAACGTGATTAACTAATTTGTATATTCTACAGGATAAGGATATTCTTGTTTGAGAGTGGTTTATTTTATTTAAAAACAAATTTGATCCTTTTTTTATCAACTTTATTCTTTACAAACCTTCCAACGTTTCGTCCCTCAGGTCGTTTTCAAGGATACCTACAAAAAGTTTTTATTTTTCTAGAACAATTCCATTATTTCCTTCACTGACATTCTGATTTCTCTGGCCCTACCTTCATTTTGATGTAATTTTCTTTTTTAAAATCTTAAAAATGCAGGCTAATTGCCTTTGTCCCATCTTTAAATAAATTAATCATTAAAATAATATCATAATAACATTATAAAATTTTTGTTTTTAAAAAAAAGATTCAAAAAATAACATCAAAATGTAGGTAGGGCCAGAGATATCAGTATGTAAGTGAAGGAAATAATGAAATTGTTATAAAAATAAAAACTTTTTGTAGGTATCCTTGAAAATGACCTGAGGGTCGAAACGTTGGAGGGTTTGTAAAGAATAAAGTTGAGAAAAAATGGATCAAATTTGTTTTTAAATAAAATAAACCACTCTTAAACAAGAATGTATTAATAAAAATTAATCTTATATACAAGGATTGTTCGTACATTGGTGGGGGGGAGTTACGGACTGCTAATTTTTATAAATTTTCTTCCACCGTCACGTAAATTTTACACACATAACATAATAAATGTAACAAACTTCTAACTTTTAAAAAGTATTTTTGTGTTAAATTAACAATCAAAAAAAGAAAGCTCGTTTTAATAATAAAGTGATTCTGTACTCTTATTTAAAGAATAAAATTATCCATTAATTTATTCATTGCTATGAAAAAATAAAAGAGAGAGAGACAGAGAGAGTTAGGGAGTAATATGTTATTATGAAATTATGCAGAACAGGGCATTAATGACGGTAATATTTTATCAAGGTTGGAATTGTGTATAAAAGGCTAAGTGAATGGCTTAAAATGAATACATTAGGGAGAAGGCGGAAGAACAAATGATTCAGCCCCGGTTAGCAACCGCTTTCTTTCAGTTTATACACCGGTTGCACCTTACCGCAACTCTACTTTAAAAATTTTCTTCTTATTCAGTATCTTGAAAAAGTGCTATGAATTCTCAAGAGTTATAATCTTTTGAGTTCTAGCCTAGATGTAGTGTAGCTATCACTCTTAGAAGTAATTTTTTTAGATTTGTATGCAAGAAGTTAGAGTTGAATTTTATTGTTTCAAGTAATAAAGCCAAGGTGAATACATACATAATTTAAGTAGCACAATGACACGCGACATTGGAATAATTTAAAAAATTGTTAATGACAACAATGTTTATATGAAAATAAGTTTAAGTGCGGAAATTAAAATAAGTGAAAGAAAAACATATTTATTACAAGAAACTGAATAGCTTGAAGACAAAATAGGAGGAATTTATATCTATATTTATTTTATACAACAGCTGAATAGAATTAAATAGTATCAAAATGTGGAAATGATTCGGGGCAAAGGTCTTATCATTTATATAATAAATGAGGTAGGTTTTATGAATTATAAGGGCAATCCTTCCCGCCCGGACCCGTCCCACTAAGACCCCCAGGGAAGGACGGTCCTATATCACTTTTGAAATATTTCCTTAAAACGGGAAAAGCAGACCTCCAGGTAGTTAAAGAGAGCAATATTTAAAAAGCGCCTAAAATTGAAAAACGGCGTGAAATCCCCCTCTCCCGCCCTTCGTGGTAGCCTTACTTATCTGACTTTTCAAATTGACAATTATAGCGAGTAGGTTGGTCGATGAACGACATGTCAATCTCACAAGAGGAG
>NW_027107005.1:157387-157712 GCF_000696795.3 Halyomorpha halys
AAAAACGCCTGAAATTGAAAAACGGCGTGAAATCCCCCTCTCCCGCCCTCCGTGGTAGCCTTACTTATCTGACTTTTCAAATTGACAATTATAGCGAGTAGGTTAGTCAATGAACGACAGGTAACAATCTCACAAGAGGAGATCGTAACACAAAAAGAGGACAATTCTTCCCCCCCCCCGGACCCTCCCAACTAAGACCCCCAGGGAAGGACGGTGCTATATCACTTTTGAAATATTTACTTAAAATGGGAAGTGTTAAGGTAGTTTAATAGAGAAATATTTAAAAAGCCTGAAATTGGTAAACGTGGACTATATCTCAACTGAC
>NW_027107005.1:158567-160894 GCF_000696795.3 Halyomorpha halys
AAATATTTACTTAAAATGGGAAGTGTTAAGGTAGTTTAATAGAGAAATATTTAAAAAGCCTGAAATTGGTAAACGTGGACTATATCTCAACTGACGTCCCAATATAATTAGCCAAGTTATTAAGACAATAAAACAACCCAGGGTTGAAAATACTCAATTACAAAGGAATATTTATAAAAAATAATTGAGAACTATAGAACTCTTAGGTTGCTTTCAAAACTCCATTTTTTATTTTTCCGTGATCAGCTTCACAGAGGTCATAATTTTTTTTCTTATTAAATAACAATGATAAAGAATTACCTCTGATGAAGAACCCGAAATTAAAATAACCTGGATATATCTTTGATAGTGAGACATAAATGAAAGAAATAATAATTAAATGATTATTGGAAATAAGTAAATTAATTCATTAATTAAAAAAATACTAAAAAATCTTAATTAATATTAGTCCCTATATTTGTAATTCTTGTTATTATACATTGGTAAAACTGTGCTATATACAAAAAAATTATCAAGATAATTAATTTAAACAAAATTATCGTTCAAAATGTTTAGATAAATTCCATTGAGGTGGAAAGAGGTATTGTTATTCAACAATCAGAAAATTCAAAGGAAAAAATTCGCTTTACGTCATTCTCTTTTAGAAGTCTCTCTGGCACTTGTTGAATTTACTGGACCGTCTAATAACTAAAAGGTCTCCTCCTTAAATTTAATAAAATCTTTTGCTCACGTTCTAATGAAAGTCCTATTGATTCTAAGGCTGTCAGTAATAAATATTTCTTATTTATTTTTTTTTTTTGTGAACTCAAACCACGCCTTAGTCCCTCAAGCACCAGTTAATAATAGAACAGTCATCGTTTAGTGGATACAGGCGTCATCGGGAATGGAAACCTAAAATATTGGGCCAATGCAGATCAGGGATAGTACATCTCACTTTATCATTGTTATATGGTATGCTAGTATAATTGATACAGAACTTTCCGAGAAAAAAAATTATACAAGCTATTATTTTCAATAATTCTATATGATTTTGATTAATGGAGAAATGTTTGCTGGATTTAAATATTTGGTATGTCATCATGCCACCGGCTTCCCAGCAAACATAGGAAAAAAAGTTAGGTTTTTTTTTCATAAGACTTTCGCTTATGACTCGAAAAATAAATATTGAGAACTGTACAACTATTGGGGGCTTCCAGATCATAATTTTTTTTTTTTAATTTTGTGTAGGGCATAACTTCACAGAGATCATATTTTCCTTTCCTTGTGAAATAATAATGATGTTGAATTACCTCTAATGCAGAATACAAAATTAAATTATGTCTGTTAAATCGTTGATAGTGAAACATAAATGAAAGAAATGATAATTATATGCTAATAGTAAATCAATGCATAATTAATTAATTGGAAAATTAATAATAATCGTAATTATTATTATACATTGATAAAGCTGTGTTATATGCACAAATCTATAAGATACATAATTTTAAAAAAATTTACCGTTCAAAATGTTTAGATAAATTTCATTGTGTCAAAAGAAACGTAAATATTGAAGTTAAGAGATTAAAAAAAAAAAAAAAATCATTTGCACAAATACTTTCCACCATAATTTGGTGTGTCTCCCCCCTCCACCATATATTATACGTATATTAATCGGTATTAATTTATTAAAAAAAAAGATTCGTTCAAGTGAATATTTCGTGCTGAAGAATAATTAAAACAAAAAGGCTAAGGAGTTTTAAAACTAAATTTTAAGCAGTAATTTGCTCCGAACCAAAGGGATGGTTGAATGGGTTCACTTAATCATAAATTTTCAATACGAGCAGCATCATTACCTATGAACCCTCTGTGTACCTTGACCAAACAAAGGGGTCAGAAATTATTAACTAACTACAGCAAATCAAGTATAACAGCCAACAAAAAGTTTTATAAACATGTATAAACTTTTTAGAAATATATCTTGTCGACAGAAACTTTCTTAGAAATTAAAATGAAATATATCTTGTCGACAGAAACTTTCTTAAATACTCTTTCCATTTTATGCAAAAAAACTTTTTAAAAAAACGAGCTACTAAATAGTAAGTAGTTAAAAATCCTAAATGCACCTGATAATATTTATGAATGTACTTAATTAATGGAATTAGGATAATTAAGGTGTGTTAATTACCTAATTATGAATGTAAGGTCACTTCAAACCGTAAAATTTATCATTTTTTTTTTCTTATATTGACTAAAATTACGTCTTAATTGGTCATGAAATATATTTTGAGACTTTCCATTTGGACCCATCTAATAAATTTAAAATTTGGACTAAATTACACCATTAATTA
>NW_027107005.1:162006-164330 GCF_000696795.3 Halyomorpha halys
ATCTACGGAGACCTGGAGTTTCTCAAGAAGACCATTCAGTTTATAATTTTACTTCCAGACATCACGATTTAGGGAAAGATTGAGGAAGAAGAAGAAGAAAACAATTTTAAAAAAACATGACTATAAAGTTATAAGACATTGAAAACTTTAAAATATGTTTTAGTGAACTGTTTAATATAAATTCATAAAATTTATTTATTTTTTGTTTGGCTCAAATCCTCGTTGGGGACCTACATAGCCCTACGAGAATGTCAAGATTCATTTTTTTGGGCCACCACAAAATAAATATCGACTGACCCAGGTTGAAATCGAACCCACAACATTGTGAGCCAAGCACTCAAGGACCCTCGTCCCAACGTCCTCTGTTATCACGTTTTCAATTTGATTGTTATACGTTCGTTTCAGTTTTTTAAATATATTTTTTATGATTTGCCTAAAAATCATTGTTATTTCGTTATTATCGTTCGTGTTTGTTTTTGTGTGATTTGTAATAACCCGCACTATATTACAAAAAGTCTTTGTCACTTGCAAACATGTGTGCCGATACCTGTCACGGTGTCCGTCAACACAGGAACGACTTCCCAATGCCGTGCAATGGGTTCAAGATGCTTAAAGAACAAAATCCATTATACAGGTAATTTATAAAAACAACCAGTATCAAACATTGTAACGGATTCTTCTTGGGCGTGGCTAATGATAGCCAATGAGATAATAGGGTTCCAAAAATGCAATGCCTCTGAGAATAATTGGGAAACTTAGGATTCGGAAAGGCAGAAGCAGGTACAGGACCCAGAAGAAAAACGAAGAGAGAAGGGAGAAGCACAGAAGGGCATGGAATTCGACGAGAAGGGCTTATCAGACTTGGAACGCCACAGCTAAAACACAAGGTAAAACCCTCGGCTAAGACAAAACGCACGGCTAAAACAATACCCACGGCATTCACCATCTATTCAGCCATAGATGAATTACGCAATAATTTATAATTTATCAATATTTCATTGCAAACCATTTATCGGTATCATTTTATAATTTCATTACAATTATTTTATAAATCATGTAAATAAATACTTTGTTCCGTATATAGCTTATATGCTATTATATTACCCAATACCACCGGTTATTACATTATGTATATTTAACGGTAACAATATTTTATATATATAGAGACATATAACTGGTAAACTGGTAAACATAGTAGTTCTATAGGACACAAATAATTTTAATTAATGAATATATATATATATATCACGATCGATGACAGTATACATAGCATGTGAAAAAAAAACCTTCTGATTTATTGACCTAATTAAACTCAATTTTCGCTATAATTATACTTATATTTTAATATTAAATTTATAATATAATTATGTTTTATGAGGACCTATAAAATGTAGTCGGAATGTTTCCGAGGTTTCCTAACTCGCCCGTCTAAAGCTACATTTGTCCAGATGCCATGGCCTAAAAGTTTCCTCGATTCGGAGCTGAAAGAATCTAATTTACGATTCGAGGGATGCCTTGAGCTAATGCAGCCCCAAAACCTCCGGAACTCTGCCCCTACAACATACAATAGAACCCCCACCCTGTTCCAACATACTGCAAACACACTTCAGTTTACCGTCCTCGGACCTACTTTATGCGTTGTTTATATTTCTGTATTAATAACGGAGGGCAGGAAATAATATGCATAGTGACTTACAAGCACCTCCAACATGTATTTCTCTATTGACCGTAAATATTCTTTGTATGAAATGTCAGGTTTGCTAAGAATTTGTTTAATGGATGATACTTATTTTTTAAATTTATTTTAATAAATGTTCCTTTACGGTAGATTATTTTTTGTTTTAAGTTGGTAATAAAAAGTGCTTTTGAAAAATCCATTTATATATAATCTTTTTAATGAAATTAGTCTGTGTTTTAGTCGACACTAGTGTAAATAAGAAATATAATACAATTTTTTATTTATATTTACCCATATATATATTTTTTATGACCTCCTTCCAAGTCATTACTGACATACATGGTGTCGGTAAACATCAAGGAGGCTTCAACCCCTTGATTTCGACTCAAAGCATTTATGAACTATTTATAATGAATGCCGAAAAGATCTATTTAATTAAATTTAACTTTTGTCTCAACCTCGTATTGTCAATACATAGCAATAGATAAATATAATCAAGTAAACGAAGAGCTCTAAATCACCAATGGAAAAAGTTTTATGTACAAATAAAAATATCCCAACAATACAATAATAAATACATTTAATAATAAATGTTCCATGATGTATCAAAAAGGAACTCTAATAAAATATGATTTATTTATTAATT
>NW_027107005.1:165574-166544 GCF_000696795.3 Halyomorpha halys
TTTTAGGGCTAATATTTAAGAAAATTTACTCTCCTTTAAATTGTGTTTTAGTTACTATCCTTTAAATAGTTTTTAAGATATAGAGCTCCGAATGAAAATTTAGCGTTTTTTAAAGGTTTTTAAACAGCCGCCATTTGTTTATTCCCCCTCCCTATACTTGCCAGACTCATCAATTTTGACTAGTAATTATACATAGTTTTCATTAAAGTAATAAAAAATTGGGGTGAGATAACTGCCTGTTTTTCTTCCCGGCTCTTGTACTAGTATAATGTACCGGCAACACCGACGACAGGTATCATTACCGATATAGGTCAATGTTTGTTCTTTGCTATTTTCAATTTTAAAACATTTTCTGTCGACTTGATAAATAACAATATAAAATTAATACGTTTTCCTCGTAATTTTTCTTCCAGGCTTTTTTCATTCTTTTTTAATTTTTTTTTAATATTTAATTTTTCATACTTATACTAGAGTAAAAGTTTAGACATAAACGGTGAGTAGTTCTTCCCCGTGGCTGGAGGGCTTACCTGCCATGTTCCGTCACAACCTCTACATATTTCTAGGAAAGTAAAGGATGAGGGAAAAATCTTATTTAAGTTCTGTGTTGGCAGAAAAACTTCTGTGAGAACTTCTTATAGTCCATGCGGTGAAGAAGAGCAGATTGTTCTTCCAAGTTTCCCGCAGTTTGCTTTGTGGAATTTTATCGTAACGCTTCGCAATAAACACTATGAACGATTCTGAAATACTAAACATTTTCTTTGAAATAATCCTCCAAATGAGCTAGAAATGGTAAATATACGACTAGTAGTGTCTAACTAAATTGATCTTGCATATCTCTGTATTTTCAAAATTTCATTTTCTGTGATGTCGATATGTACATTAAATCAGTATTAGTACCATAAAGTGGTGTGTCTTTGCTACATCTGGGGCTAGTATGATAAAACAGGGATATTCATGATCTCTAGTTTAA
>NW_027107005.1:166984-174599 GCF_000696795.3 Halyomorpha halys
CACAAACTACGAATAAGTAACCTTACACGATAACAAATAAAACGGTGACAAGCTCAGCTGGTCTGTTTCGTGACGTCATTCTCCATTTAACAAACCTAGTAACAGACTCTCATATAATGTTATATGTTATATCGTTTTAACTTGGTAAAAGAAGGAAATATTTCTCCATTTAACATAAGTTTTTCCATTTATCAGGCTTTAACATGTTAAACTAAAGATCATGAATACCCCTATATAACATGGTTGAGAGTCTGTTACTAGGTCTGTTATATAACGGAGAATGACGTCACACTACTGACCAGCTGAGCTCGTCACCGTTTTATTTTTTGTGTTAGGTTACTTGATCGTATTTTGTGCTTTGATTGTCTTAGTATTGTTTTGGATGTTTTTAAAACCAATACAGCAATGAATGACAATAATAATAGTGTAATGACAGTTGTCAATTACCTCATCTTGATTCTCTCCCTCACAAGTCAGAAGATCAACAACACTCAGTAGCCAAACTTTTACACAACTTCTACTTTACACTCACTTTACGCATGTTGTAATAAATTATTGTAATCAAAACTTAAAAGTAAACAATAACATGAAGTTTTGGAAGAAAAGGTTATAAAGCATGTTGCTTAGAAAATCCGCTAGGAGCTCTAATGCAGTTAACCTTGAAATTGGTATGCTCACAATCCTATACTTATAACATTTAACATGATAAAACATTTTACATTTAACACAACATCTTGAATACCTCTAACGTCGTGTTTCAAGTTTGGAAAGTTCTGGCTGGCTTTAAAAAAGGCCCAGATAAGTGCTAGAGGCTTCCTAAGGGTTGCTCCAGGAGTACTAACTAGATTTCCATCTCTTCTTTTTCCCAATTGTCAATACTCAATACCCAAAACAAATTCCACGTTTTTCATAACTTCGCAATAACACAACATTCGACATAATCTTCGAAACTTCTGTTTCCGAATCCTTGTGGGTTGAGGAGTGTATATATCAGTAATTTTTCGTTGTTAATAATATTATTCTGAAGTGTATTACCTGAAAGTAGGAAGACGATCGAAAAGGAAAAATGCCGAACAAAAGAGACTTCAAGAGAAGAAGCTGTTCAACTATTGCTTAGAAAACAAGTGAATTTTTTCTTGTGGATGTTTACATCTAGTATGAAATATTCCTGAGGAAGGCCCCACATTTTTTTTATTGTTTCTCGGGTAGGGCTTACATAACCAACAACCAACAAAATGTGTTTTATGTACCCTATTATAGATTTCTTAATTTATTATTGTTTTCTTTATTTATTAAGATAATTCATGCTGCGAAAGGTATTAAAAAGGGTTTTTAAACAGAAAATTTCAACTAGAAATATTTTCTTAAATTAGGCTAAATTATTAAAAGGAATTTATTTCTACATCATGAGACCTCCTAGAGCCCCTAAGAAGTGAAAAAAGGAATAGAAATGGTACAAAAATATTTATATACTTGTAACTAATTATAAAATGGGTGTACCAAAGTCACCAGTATTGCGGATTGAAATTAGTACAGCAAAAAAAATTTTATATCTCACTTAATATTTAAAGAATATATTTTTTCAGTGAAAGTGAAGCCTGATAGATCAAAAGTAAAGAAAAAAATCGTTATTGCAAAAAAAAAAAACGTATATTAGGTTTAGGATTAAAAAAATATGAAAAACGTTATACGGTAATGTAAATTTTTCAATTTAATTTTGCTAAGCATAAAATTATTTGTCATTAGTTCTGTTATTTTAAATATTATGGTTTATTAGTTGAAAAGCTTTATGTTTTAGTCTCATGGATATTTGTTTAATCGAATAAATCCTAAGGGCCTGGCCCTGGTAATGGTTGAGGAAAACAAGTTCGGTAAGTGGGGTTATTGGAACTTTTTACCTACCCCTAGTAAACTAATAGAGCCCAATTTTTCTCCTCGTCGAATCCTCTTGTTTTCTTAATGAAATTGAAAAGGGGCGGCCATTCAATGGGTAAAGCGTTGTGTTCTAGGTTTCCACCAGGATACATAAGACAGTATCTTAGGTACGCATACCGGTAACAATCTACTGTACATTTTAGGGCCGTCTCCGGTACTTGGCGCTTTTGTAGCTGGTTTCCTACCCAAATCTACCCAACAAATTCTGAGGCATTGGCGAATTGGAGGAAAGGTGAGAAGCCGCACGCCTACTTAATGAAAAAGAAAATTTTTAGAGCAATTTTATTTTTTAACTTCCATATTTTTACCTCAATAAAACAATTGTTTTATAATCCTAGCTTGCATTAAGGCCGAAAATCAAAACACAATGGAGCTTAATTAATTTATTTTATATCTTTGACGTATATGAATTCACAAAATTTCCAGTTTCCATATTAAAACAATTAGTAATAACTGCTTTGATTTACAAAATCTAACAAAAACGTATAAAACAACATAAAAACTCCATCATAAAATATAGCCGCATAATAATTAATAAAACACAGCTATAAATTAAGTTTTGACGATGTTAGGATATTTGGTAAGGAAAAATATAAAACAAAAAGGAAAGTTTATTTTAAAAACTTCTGGAATACACATTAAATGTCAAAGAAAATGTTAAATTCATTACTGATATATAGAACCCAATATAACAATGATTACATGATTTTTTTCTCCCTCTCTAAAGTCTCTAATTAAGGTTTCCTCATTGATAGAGATATATTTAAAGTTGGATTGATACTTATTTTTTTTTTTAACTCATCTAATAATTAACTGGAGAAAATGAGGTAAATAAACATAATCATGTTAAAATATATATTTGTCTGATTTGTTTCTTTTAAATAATTAGCTATGAAATTAATTGAATACATACAATTTCATAAAGGCTTATTTAAAAAAGAAATAATAAATTGTAGATAGTAGGGAATAGAATTTCCGAAACAACCAAAATGAATTATCCACAATTAAGTTTTAATTTTCGATATGAAGGCAAGATATCAGGATGAAAAAGATGTAAAATAGTGAAGAGCAAATGGTAAGAAATTTTAAACACAAGATTTGTTCACACCCTGAAACAGTAAGGTTGAACCCACGCTTGACCCAAGACAATTTTCTCAGCAATCTTTTATTGACAGATATCGATGACGTAAAAAAGTAGGATTTCTGTCTTCATTGGCTTTAGATACAAAACTTTAGGAAGCTAAATCAAATATAGAGCCTCATAAAAAGTTTTTTTGTGCCCCTTATAAACGATTTGTGGAACCATCTATAAATATCTTGTAAGTGCCCAGAGGGAACTCCGTTAATTAATCTAACAATATCTACAGATACATGAGACTCATTATTTTCCATTACTTTTAGTTAGCTTTCTTCCTCAGTTCATTCATTCATAGCGCCCTCTGCCTGTTTTCATGTTATAATTATTTTAAGATGTTATATTGTTGGGATCCACGCCTCTCCTCTTGATGTTATTCTAGTATTTTTTTAATTTTTCAAAACTTTATTTATTGATAAATATTACAATCTGCCATTGTAGGGCTGTAGGTAATAGGTAATAGTGATAACTAATCACATTCAAACTAACATGGAAAATAAATAAAATAAAATAATAATAATAATAAAAAAAAAGATAATCTCTAGTCATATATGTACTTTTATATGCAATATTTATACTATTGACCTGAGGATCCCCGAGCCTACTCTATCCCCCTCGTGTGAGGGGTAGAGCAGGGCTCTTTGAGATCACAGCGCGTCACTGGTAAGCCAGTGGAGGCTGAGTAAATGTACTAAAGCCGCTAACACTCAACTTGAGTGAAGCATCTGACCACTACCAGAACTCCGATTGTCCATTTTTATTTTACAATAAGTCTCTTGGCCACTGCCGTTTCAACCCTCCAGGTAGACTGTAGGGATGGTTGGAACTGGATAAGGATTGAATCAAAGGATGATTCGAAAGATTTATGTAGAATTTTGAGAATTTGGTTGGTATGAGATCAAGCAAAAAAAGGATATGAAGTTCATGGTGTAGTGTTCTGTTGGAAACGTAATAGGGTGCATTGGTTATTCTAGTAAAGATAAATCAAATGAAATAGAGCAATATGAGTAAACCAGCCCTATGGATCTAATGGTGGGAAAAAGAAATAAATAAAGTACAGAGAAAACTAAGTAAAAAAAAAACTGATACTAAAACATGACCATTAAAAGTGAAAAATCGTTGGTAAACTTGAATGAAATTATTATGAATTATATATATATTTTAAAATTTATAATCCGAGCACTGACGGAAGAGGAACTGTTTAGCAGGGAAGATTGGAGGAGCCGAGTGAAGGAGAAATTTGGCGGAGGGAAACTTCTATTTATAAAGAAAATACTCTTAAATAAATATATAAAAAAATGGTTAAAAATTTATTCTCATCAGTAATATAAAAGATTTTTATCATGATACTATCATAGGTTGTATAATAACATAATTACTCATGACTTGTTTATTATGTTTTGCACTGTATTTTGTATTGCACCAAATCGACTAACAAACTTAAATCAGAAATTAGACACATTTGATAAAACAAAAATTAGAAATATTATTAGTAATAAATTCATTTATTCTAAAAAATTTATCACTGCTATTCTGACTTAGAGGATCAGTATAGAAAAAAAAATGAGACAATGACGTTAAGCGATTAGTTTGAATAAAGATGTAGATATCACATTAAAAGCTAAAGTAATTCCTGTTTACTACAAAGAAAATCTCTAGTAGTTCCTCTAAAGCACCAATGCTCAGTACTTGAGCAATGAACTCTGCACAAAGCACGAACAGGCCGGTATGCGCTCAAACAAGGGTAAGATTTGACAAAGGCCAACGATGCGTTGTGCGCACGTGCGCTGCATCCAGCACATTAGTTATTGCTAGAGAGGGTGCGTTTAACCCCCGAGGCGTGCTGCACTTGTTTCTTCCCCTCTTGTTTCCAATTCAATCGGAACGAGGGTGAAATTATTAACCCTTCCCTCTGTTAACTGATTGGTTGTTATTGCGGTTTTGATAGGGGTGGGCGGAGTAACGATTTATTTTCAAGAAGAGATATGGGACGAAGACTAAAAAAAGAGCTGTTCTTTTGTATTATAGTGTAATAACTATTAAGTATCATTATCAAAAAATTATTATTATTACGATTATTATAATAAAAATATTATTAAGAATTATAATTGGAAGAAATTTTGGTAGATTCCATTGTCTTGGTTAAGGCAAAGTGGTGAGATATTCTTAGAAAAAAAAAAGCGGAAGTAGAAGCTTTTTTTTTTTTGTCAGTTTTCGAAATAGGCACTAAAAAAAAAGCTAATAAGAACAATATAATAAAATCTATATATCCCATTATATTTACCCGATTGTATTGTTCTCGAATTGATATCGTTCTCTAAATTTGGTCTCCATTATAACCAAACCGAGTCTATCTCTATTATGTTCTATATTTGTATTCTGAATCTCTTAAATCTCATAGTACGGAATTAATATTTTACAACTCGATGAGCAGAATTATTTTATTTGTTTTCCCAGTATGACAGGATTTTATGTATATAAATATAAAAATATAGTGCGGTGCGCGCATCACGCTACTTTGAGTTTAAATTAATCCTCCCTCGTTTCAGAGCTGATAATTTATATTATTCCCTGTAGTAATATTTTCCTGAACTAATTTTCCAAATGAGCCTTTCAGTTGGCAGATTGACGAGCTCCAATTTTAAAAGAAACAATAATATTTCTCGGTCCGAAATTTTGACAATTTTGTTTTTAAAAAGTATGCAAGAAAAATGAAAACGCATTTTTATAAATTTATTTATGTAAATATAAAAAAACTGTATTTACATAAAAATATATCTAGTAAATAGAGTGTAAGGTCATAATGGTGTGATTGATGCAAGTTGAGAAACTACCTATTGGTAGTACTCTAATAATATTTCTACATTTGAAGGTCTCGAAGCCATCTTATTTTTTTATTTTTTTTTGGAGAAGAAGTGAGGTTAGAAACTAGTAGGTTTGGGACGTTAGGGAATTTATTATGGAAGGGTAAAGTATATTATTATATTTATATCTATACAATAATCTGTAACAAAGTAGGGAAGATTATGGAATTCAAGAAGGATTTCTCTACTCAACTCAACTTCCTTCCAATCTGTTAAATGTTGTAATTTCAACCAAATTGACTAAAATAAACGCAAAAATTAGAAAATTCTAAATTTACTTAAAATCTTACAGCTACTGGCAAATCATCATAGAGAACCACTAAAAAGCTGGTGAATTTCAAAGTTTTTAACTAACCACTTCTCACCTTGGTCCAGGTTTGGTATTTCACATCCTGATATTCTTAACCCAATTCACCTTGAATTTATTAATGAATAACTAAATATTCCACTCCAAATGACCCTCCCATCTAAATCATTTCATCTTTCAGAAATAGACGGGAGTGGGCATCATTGTGAGAATACCTATTACGAAAGCTTCTGGATACGACCTAATACCACCCCACATCCTTAAACTTCTTCCTCGAAAAGCCTCACTTATACACAGATTTTTTTAAATATTCATCGTTTAAGCCCTGACAGACTAGGAGGATAAGACCTATTTGGTATTAAAGCCCATTTAATTGTACATTTCCATACAAAATTTAATCAAAATCACTTGACCCGTTTTCGAGAAAATGTGAAAAATTGATTCTGTAAAGTGGCCCTTCCAGTCAGTCGATGTTGCAAAAGTTGATGTCATACCTAGGTATATAGCCTAAATATATATAGCCTTAAATATATTTCAATCTCGTACGAGTTTTCGTTATTGAGCGAGCATTTTGCATAGTTATTTGGACCAGAGAACCTAGAAACGTACATTTTAAGCGAAACTCGAATTCATAATTTTAGACAATCGTGATATTTTACTTTATACGACATGTATATAAGTAAAAAACGAAGGTGAAGGTCGACAGAAATCTCCACATTGCTCTCAGAAGAGCGAAATCTGTTCTTATTCTGGAAGTTACGCGAGTTAAGGAACCGGTATTATAAATTTAAACAATTGTCCCTTGCCCAACTGAACCTAAGTCACTTTAGACATATGGTTGCATATGTCCACATTCTCCATACAATCTTATAGAAAAGAAACTCAATAAAAACAACTAGGTTCCCAGAAGGCCCTTGAGACCATTCTAACAGCCCTTTCAAGCCCTTAGTATCCTATATCAATAGCAAGGGCTGGCACTTAGGCAGGTGCATGCTGTCATCTCACAATGGACTTGCATCAGTCAAACCATTTTATGGTTAACATATGTAAGTCAGTACACACAAGTCTTAGGTCATGGTCTATTTCTTAGAAGTTTGACCACCCAACATCTCGCCACGCCTTTTCCCCCCTTCCAGATATTTACTTCTAAATCATAGGCTCTCTAGCCCCCACCTAGTCTCCTAAAATTATCCGATTGGTCAAAACCCCTTCTCCTATTTCACTATTCTTCCTACCCCCTCTTCTCAAGTGTTCATATATATTTCCTAGACTAGATAGCTATGTTAGAAGTAAGAAGATAGAGACTGAGTAACAGTAACATGTAGTTCTTGTAAATATGTTAGAATAAAGTCATTTTAGTCTTCACTGATTTTT
>NW_027107005.1:174739-175574 GCF_000696795.3 Halyomorpha halys
TATATATATATTGGTTGAATATATTGGAAAAGAAGAAAAACAGTGCGAAGTAAATTCTGAAATTCACTGTTTATATCCATTACATACCTATCCATTGTACATTACAATATTACATAACATGCACATGCATATTCATTAACATAATATGCACACATTTCAATTTAAATTATATTTTTTAGAAAGTCATATTCGCTTGTGGCACCCCACCACTTTGGTAATCATTGGTCTAGAGAACGTTAAAAATTGCATAATGTTTGAGAGCGCTATATCTACAATCCAGTACAACTTCGGGATTTGAGCAACTCGTTCAACATCCAAATTCAATGGTCAGGTTCATCTCTTAGCCTAGTGAAGGACAAGGTTTCCACATTACACGTGAGTTGGTCCCAGGCACGGGAATTAGGAATCTAGTGCATTAACCACTGAGAAACTCCGCTTCGTCCAGTGTAATATATAGACCAGCAAGGTACTCTCTTGAATTTTATTTTTAATTTTTAAATGAACGAAGTTATTAAATGATAAAGTAAATAATAGGAAAAAAAGAAATATAAAAGTGTGAATTCTGAATATGTGGAAAAAACCTGAAATGTTTAGGTGTATTTTATTTAGAATTCTAAGCAAAAAAAAAAAAAAATATTAAAGTGAAGAATTTTCACGAGGATTTAATTGAATTTATAGTTCTTTTGTTGCATTTTTTTTTGTAATATAAAACTAATAAAAAATATGAAAAAATACCCAAAGAAAACAGCATTAGTACAACATGTAGTTCAAAATCAAAATCATTTATTTTGAAAATGTCACCCATTATATTTACCCGATTGTATTGTTCTCGAAT
>NW_027107005.1:177244-180394 GCF_000696795.3 Halyomorpha halys
TTAATAATATTTTAATATTTAAAAAAAATATTTTATTTAAAAAAAAATGTGAACCTGGTTCTAAAAAAATATAATAAAATTTATAAATAACCGTCGGAGAGGAGAAATACATATCCGGAAGTTTCCCAAGTTGGGCCTCCAGAACTCTCGAAATGTAACTAAAAGTGGAAGTTGCTATTCCACTGTATCCAAAAAAAAGTTTCCACCGACACTGGGAAGCTCGTTATACCATCTTCCAAACTCGCCATTCTCACGCCCAGATTGAAAAGGTGGTTGAGCCAACTCACTTCTCCAAAACCTTTCCAACAAAATAAACTTTATATATAGCTTGATAGCCGGAAA
The DNA here is from genome assembly GCF_000696795.3 of Halyomorpha halys. Lineage (NCBI taxonomy): Eukaryota > Metazoa > Arthropoda > Insecta > Hemiptera > Pentatomidae > Halyomorpha > Halyomorpha halys. The sequence goes on from NW_027107005.1 coordinate 177,587, forward strand.
ATAAATCATTCTTAGCTGCCTCCATCTTTTCTCCAAGTCCAACTTCCAAAAAGTATGTATTATAAATGTTTCTGCTATTTTCGTACATTTAGTCCTTCAACATCATTCTCTGGTACATGATCCGTTTCATTAACACCAATAAAATTCAATTATGGAACCCTAGCAGATAACTTATAGTTTATAAATTACAAAAAAATATAATTCTTAAAATGACTCTTTAGTATAACTTTGTAAAATAAATAAAACAAAAATTGAATATTCATTTTTGCTTAAAACGCAGAAAAACTATAAGGCTTTGTATTTCATAAAATTAATACTTAAGTGTTACTTTGTACACAATAAAACTTTCATCAGAAAATAAATAAATTGAGTTGGTAACAATATTACTTACATATGACTATATAAATAATGTAAAAATATCATTAATAAATTATGATATTGACCGAAATTAAATTACTAAATAAAAACATAACTAACATTAATTATTTATTTTTGAGAAAAATCCCACACCAAAACATGGAAGTCAAACTTAGTTAACAATTAGATTTACTTGACGGTTCATCTAAGTTCCAGCAGATTTCTAACTCATATTTTGGGTGATATGGGCTGTATATTAAGGGGGTTAAAATAAATCAACCATCGTAAATAAAACTGAATCATGTAATTCTTGATTATTTTGTAAGAAACAAATGAATATAAGGGGTTTTTGACAATGGTTCTGAGCTCAGCTTTTCTATAGTTTCACCTTTTGCGATATTTGTTTGTTGAACTCCTGGTTAGCTGGCGTCTGGTTAGAGGCTTGTCCAAAGATGGCTGCAGCTCTTTGCTCTTGATGTAATGATGATGAACTGAGTTTTTTTTTTTTTTTTTTTTCCTAAATCATTATATATTTGTTGATTTAAAAACAAATTTTTTGCCAATCCATTACAAAAGACTGATCTACATGACTATTATAAGGCCTATCTGGACATACGGAGTTGAGCTTTGGGGCTCCACTAAACCATCAAATTCCTCCAGAATCCAATCCTTACAGTCCAAAATCCTTCGTAAAATCCTTAATGCTCCTTACTTTGTCACAAATCAAGTCATCCATCAGGACCTCAATATTCCATATGTTGCCGATTTGGCCAGAACCAGATACCGTTCCTTCCATAATAAACTTCTCAACCACCCAAATCCACTTGTTTCTAACCTGGCTTCTCCTTCATTACCTAATAATCCTCCTAGGCGTCTGAAAAGAAGATGGCCTCGAGATCTTCTCCTCTAGAAATGTTATTGGAGTTCTATCAGTGGGTAGATTCTCCACATGTTTTTATCATGTCACTATGTCACCTACAGCAAATTTACTTGTTGTATATATGTGTATACAGTTGTAAATATCAATAAATAAATTATTAAAAAAAAAAAAAACAAAAAAAAAAAAAAAACAAATTTTAAATGTTTAATTAATTAATAGCTAATTTACTATATACACTTAAAGACGTTTTAAACGGTGTAAATTCAATTAAATTAATTCAGCAGCTTATGCTTTCACATCTGACGATCATTCGCTTTCCCAGGTTCTCAAAGAATTCATCAACGAAAACCCGACAAGACTAACTCTTCATTAACAGCAGTTTCCAATTGTATACGTGTTCTCGAGTTGAAATTTTGGTACCACGCAGAAAGCTTAAACAGTACCTAAATATGCCCGATGGGATTAAGGTCTAAATTTTAGAGATTCCACTCCAGGTATATGACATACATTTCATTGATGTACATTACAAATAGTGAAGTCTTGTATTTTCAACCATCAAGAGGAACATGTTTTAAATTTTAAAGGCAAATGGAATCTCGCGCTTCTCTAAAATCGTTGTCTAAAACCTCCGAGGAATTAAAGGCTTACCATATCGACGAATACCAACCGAAAATCATAAGATACCCCACCCCAGAACATGCCTGGGCCTTGTAGGATAGGAATCTGTAGGGTTAAACATTACTGAGTGTTCACAGAGTGAACGATATACTCTAGGACCCGAGTCGGCTGTCGAATACGGCTGGGCAGAAAATTGTTTTCTGTTACACTGTAGCATTGAGACAACTCCTGTGGGTTCTGTTTGAAATATAATATAATTTGAAATTTTAAGCAGAATAAATATGTAATAATTGTATACAAAAAAGATGAAAAAAAAAATGTTCAAATCCTTAAATAGTACAAGTATATAAATGGAATAAAAATGCAATAATAAAAGTGTGAATAGAGAAGTAAATATATTAAAAAATGTTTGTGTTGTAAGCAGAAAAATTAGTAATAAATGTTAATTAAATTATATTAAATGTAAATAAATTATTTTTAAAGATAAGGTTACGTTATAAATGATGTTTGTAAGTAGAAAAAGAGACAATTATCTATGTGAAAAAGTTTTAGATTTAAAATATAAAAAGTTATGTAAGTAAATAATCAATTTAAAATCATTTTTTGAAACTGTTATGATATTATTTTAATACTTAATTTATTTTAAAGATCATGGGCAATTAGCCTGTAGAAAATATTTCAAAGAATATGACATCAATATTTAGTCCAAAATATTAGTATGTTGCTAGAGAAATAATGTAATTAATATAAAATTTTTGATAACAAATTTTTATAGGTTGCCTCCTTGAAAATGTCCTAACCGGCCTAACTGGGCCGAAACGTTGAAGAATTTCTGAAAATAAATATTGAGAGTATATTTGGATCAAAATTGTCTGTGTTAATAATATTTTAATATTTAAAAAAAATATTTTATTTAAAAATACAATAATCTGTAACAAAGTAGGGAAGATTAT
>NW_027107005.1:181785-187496 GCF_000696795.3 Halyomorpha halys
TTTAATGATTAATTTATTTAGAGATGGGACAAAGGCAATTAGCCGGCATTTTTAAGAATTTTAAAAGAAAAAATGAAAACAAAGTAAAGGTAAGACCAAAAAAATCAGTATGTAAGTGGAGGAAATAATGAAATTGTTATAAAAATAATTAAAAGGAGCTGTTTGTAGGTATCCTTGAAAATGACCTAAGTGGTCGAACCGTTGGAAGTTTTAAAAAGAATAAAGTTGAGAAAAAAGATCAAAATTGTTTTTAAATAAACTAAACCACTCTCAAACAAATATATTAATAAAAATTAATCTAATAATATAAATGTTTTGTTGAAATATAATTACAATAACTTGCCTGGTAGTTCGAAAATCGTGTTTTGTTTATTTTAATGTTTAGGGAGTGCGGTGGCTTACCATAATAATAAGAATAAATAAAAATAAGAAAAAAATACATACACATACATACAATAAAAATACATACATCTATCTACAGACTTTTCGAATTAAAAAAAATCATTTTATATTTATCTTTCAAAACGATGGTTGAATTGAGATGTCACTAGATTTTTTTTTCTCCAAATTTAGCGGTAATATACATAAAACATTCTATTATTTTAGTTCTGTATCATATCGTTTCCGAATTCACCCCCTATCAACGGGGACACCCTTTTTACGGACAAAGTTTACATAGGGATAACGGCAATGTTTTAAAGGCCTACCTTCCTGTAACTACCCTGTAACATATGTTACATAGTTTAACTGTAATATCTATATATTTTGTGATACATATGTAACCTAATAACTTCCAATATTCAGGGATGTTTGAAAAGAGAATGGACTTAAGGCTTAAAAAAGAACTGTCATTCCATGATATATTACAAAATTTAGGGAATATTATAAAATCGTGTTTTGTTTATTTTAATGTTTAGGGAGTGCGGTGGCATAATGGTAAGGCACGATGCTACTAACTCCAAGGACCCGGGTTAGAATCCAGCTAGGCAGAAAATTGTTTTCTGTTACACTGTCGCCGTGAGTCTACCCTGTGGGTTCTGAAGGCCTCTTGGGTTCCAACCAGCCTCCTAAATTGGGAGGCCGTTAAAATCTGGCGGTCGAGCGTGATTCTTACCAAATCAACTCCTTGCACAACCGTTGGTCCAGTAACAGTACTTCTTTACAAAGTAATGAACCCCTGACCCTTCATGGGTTGTAGAGGTACAGATTTTAATTTTTTTTTCTTACATCTGAAAAAATAACTTGGCTTGTTTTATTCCACCACTGGAACTCGTTTCAGTTTTCGTCCCGTTCTATTTTTCTGTTTCGATCTGACGAGGTGACAAGGTTTCGTTCCAACTCTCGGCGTGATATTTTGATGACTAATTTTGGTTCCAACTTTCATAGTGCACAAGTTTATTCGTGATTTGTGAAACCTTCAATAATATAAAATGTTTCCATCATGAATTACATTTGAATAAATTTCGTCAATATAAAATTATTTTATTATGTTAGTTATGCATTTGATCATGTCATGATCTTAATCAATGTTTTTAAGATTTTAAAATTTCGATCATACATTCATGAGAAATTTTTTTTAAAATTTTTATATATTTATTAAAATTTACGATTGTATAAAACAATATAATAAGTAAATGTGATAAATGATTCAGAAAACATGATAACCACCAACTGGTGGGTTTAAGAAGATCACATGCCCATCTTGTTTTCAGACTCATCGGTGGATTAGCAGGGATATTTCAGGATGAGAGATTAAGTTTAGATGAACTAATGGGTTTGGGTAGATAAGGATTTTCGGATGAAGGGAGGTATATCTATTCTGGGCCAAATCTTCAACAAATACGTCAGCTGCATAATTATTTTTTTATTACGTTGAAAATTAACGTTTACTTCTAAAAGCAGAAAAATACTATTCAAAATTGCCATGAATTCACTTCTATATCAAGTTGTTTTAGTTCCCACTGAATTCTCAGAAACCCCTTCTATGCTATTTTACATACCAGCAGACCAGAATTCAATTCCATTCAGACTCGTTTGACTGCAGATAAAATTTAAAATAACTTTTGTTTTTAAACTCTGTTTTGTATTTTTTTTTTCGTTTTAATACTTCTAATTTTAAATTATTAGTTAATTTTAAATAATAAATACGTTTATTTATTTTTATTTCTTTAGCAAATGTAATAACATTCATTTTTGGTTCATACGGTTCATACACTTGTGTAATTGATATTCTTTAAATATGCAGTCGAATTTCTTTCCCCTAGTTTACTTATTTCATAAACATACAATTAATTAATTTAAGGATTGCAAGCTTAAACCAAGAATTACAACTTACGAAGATCCTTAAATCCGTTAAATGTATCGTAATAAGTGAATATTCGTTAGAATAAAACGAAGTCTAAACATGTTCACGTTTTGATCGGAACAAAATCTCTTATGGTCTCGTTCCGCTCCGATCCGTTCCGATGGGTGAACTAGTTCTCAAACCGTTTCCCCTTAAAATTCCATTCTTACTATTCCAATACATTTTTGAAAACCGTAGGGTAACTTTACATGAATGAAGTGACATATTGACTTAGTCTCCTACTTCATTATCGTCGAAGTAGGTTACTTTATTCCTTAAGAGATAATATAGTAGTACTACTAATGTACTAAAATTTTGGTATAACTCAGTGTGGCTTTAAGTGATGGTGAAAGATGTAGCGATGTGAAGGGCTGGGAAGGAAAAGGGAGAGGTTTACCTTCCAATTGGTTGTTCCAAAGTCCAAGTAAATAATTATTGGTTTTCTGGTATTTCTTTTATCCTACCTATAAGTTAAGTTTCGTGCCTCATAATTTTGTTACCAAGTTGATTCGTCTCGAAGAATATAGAAAAGTAAAGTCTTTATGTTCAAATTCTATCTATCAGTAAGACGAAAATATTAGTTTTAATTAATAATTTATTTTTTAGGAATTTCTAAAAATGTAGCTATGCACCAGAAATTAAGCTAGATATCATTAATTTCTCCAGGAAACTTTCTTCTAATATTTTTGTTTATAGGCTGTTTTTAATTTTCAATATCTTCTTCTTCTTCTGTATCACTCTCCTTAATGCCTTTCAGCGTGGAGGAGCCTCTAACCACTTGGTCCACACATCTCGGTCTTTGGCAAGCATCTTCATCTATGCCAGCGTTTTTCCTCTTTCTAGACCTAGTCGCATATGGTCCATATTGCTCCTTCTTGGTCTGCCTCGTGGTATCAGTCTGTCTAGCCTCCATACATTTTCTGGGCACTCTTGTCTCCCCCTATTCTACTGACTTGTCCATAACATCGGAGGGGATCTGAAGTTTTTTTCTTATTCTTTCATTTCCTATCTTGTAAAAATCGCATTTCAGCAACCGTAATCCTACTCAAGTGCTTGTCTTGGGTGACCCAACTTTCACTACCATATGCTGTTGCTTTAAATATATGGAGTTTGATGTCTTTTCCTACCTATCTACCTAATTTTCAACATCATTTCGATTAAATAGCAATTTTAAACTAACAAAAAATTATTTCATATTACTTTAAAAATATTTGTAGATAATTTGGATTTATTTTGGTTTAGATTCATACCGAGTTAAAAAGGTTTTTATTGAAGAGTGATGATACGATCTTCCGAAGTTAAGGGCAATAAGTATTAGTATTCTTACTAACTACGATTTTATTTATATTTTGTTAAAAGGAAAATGTGTGTTGATTCTGAAAAAAGAAATGTTAGTATTTTTAATATAATAAATTTCAAAGAAATTATTTGAAAATTATTTCATTAAAAATACATTTGTTATTTCATACTCCCTTGGCTACATCGACCTCTAAATTTATCACGTTACATATTTCTCCACTATTATTAGTGTCGTTATCATTAATTAGTTTACCCTATATAATTTCATAGTATTATATGGGTTTGAAGTTTGACTTAAACCGAGCCGGTTGTCTGACCATTGCTGATAATTAAAATATATTTACTGTTTACTTGGTAATAAAAGGATGAGATTATACTATGCTGAGAACATGGCGATATTGGTAGGATATCCTTCCGTCTTAATCGCTATTAGAAATTCTATTACTTTCCTTTCAACTAAGGATCATCCCCAGAAGAGCTACTTAACACGGTTGAAGAAGCAATTGAACATATATCCATCTTCTTTGTTGTAGAAGCTTTCGATAATCGTTCCTTCAAGTATGTAATTGATTACTCCAACAAGGAGCTGCCTAAAACTAAATCGATGCTACAACTAAATGGATTGTTTTCAGTCTGCGAGGCAAAGCTCTCAGTAGATGATGCCATGATTCTTACGTGCTTTGAATGCATTATGGCGTGGTCGGCAACCCACGGCACGCGCGACTTATTTGAATGTAGGAAAAAATTGGGCTATAAAGCCTAAGAATCCTAAAGTAATAATTTTTTTAGGAGTTAAAGGATACTATGTCAGTTTTTTATCAATTTAACAGGAATAAATTTTTTTATTTAACAGTTTGTGATTTACCCAGAGGTATTAACGATCTATAATATACTATGTTATACAAAAGAGTTGGGGTTATAGTTTAATAAATAATTATTGCAATGTGATTTGAAACTTATTATCTTAAGTCGCTGAGATGAAGTGACCTCATTTTACTTTTAATGAAGCTAAATTAAATTTACAGGATAATATGCATTTTTTAAATTTTGTTTTATCTACTTTACAAAAACTTTAGGATTTAAAATAATATAAATGAAGTTAAGGATCGAAGCTAAAAGAGAAAAACTATTGCCATCAACAATTAATTCACGAAGACCTTTTTAATAAAATACATGTTGAAAACAATATTAGAATAATTGAAAAAAATAACGTATTATAAAAAAATATTAATTAAGAAAAATTTGCATTACAATTCTATTATGAAAATATAGATGAAACATTTATAAATAATAGAAACTACATTTAAAAATAATCTAAACATCGTATATTTAAGTTCATACAATTACAATTATTATTTCATATTATAGTATATTATTATATTATAAATTTCCTCCAGATTATTTTCTACGGCTAATAACTGCCTTCTCACTGCTACATACAAAGAAAGCAAAAAGAGAAGAACATGAGATAAATGAATCTACAAATTTAGCCAACAGGACAAAAATTGTGGTAGATGAGTTTGTGTTCGTCTTACCGAGGATGTGACATTCGCAAAAAAAAATTAAAATAATTGTTTGCAATTGTTGATCTCTCTATGGCATCTTTGAGATACTAATTTAAGGGGGAACAATTTTGAGTTGGGTTTTTATGTAATCCACCAAATATTTCGATTCGATACGATGACGAACTTTCCTTCTCAATCACGAAATTTCCGGGTTGAATAAACAATTCATGATTATGTTTTCTTGTATTTAATTAAAACATTCATATATAATTCACATATAAGTGACAGGAATTTGAATTAATAACGTGACAGACTTTCCTCATTGGTTGTTTGTGGTCTCAAATTAATGTTAAATAATGTTCATATTATTTCACAAGCTTTTCCTGGCGTTTAGGATAATTTCACCAGTATTTTGTAAATTTCCGATTGAATTCAACATTTTATTATGAACATTATTGTTATTATTGTTTCTTTTTTAGTAGGATTCATAATTAAGTTATTATTCATTAATTAGAATGATTTAGGAAAAATATTCTTAGAACTCATTAAGGGAGGGAGGGAGG
>NW_027107005.1:188596-195180 GCF_000696795.3 Halyomorpha halys
TTTCTCTTTTCTATTTTTAATATTACTTATTCTGTATTCATACTGCCCTTATCTGCTTACAATACTTACACTATACATTTTCTTCAAGTACTATTCATGTATACATAATATATGTTATTTTCTAGTTATATGTATTTCCTTTGATTCATTATAGTTATTGTATATATTTTTTACCCATGAAGGCCGTTGGCACTATTAAAATAAGTTTTTACTTAATAATTAAATTAGTTAATAACCTATAATTATTTATAATTACTTCTATTGCAGGAAATAAGACAATAAACCGATGTGCGTACCGATTCTTGGAAGTTAGTATTGAGATTCATAAAGGTAGACAAAAGGATTTTAAAATCGTCAACAGCTTTAACTTTTGCAAAACAATGCAGAACTCGGTTCACAAAATTTTTATTGGCAGATGAGAAAATTTTATTTATTTTCTTTTTGAACTGTTTGAATATGTTGAATGCTCGGTCATCGTTAAGGAATGAAAATTTATGAGTAGGTATCAAACAATTTATAAATTTATTCAATTCCTATAAAGAAATAAGACAGTTTTAACAATAATATGTGTCTCAATATATAAAAAATTAATTTTAGAAAGATATTGTGGTTGGCGATCAATGAAGGTATCAAAATAGTAATTCAACGTTTCGCCCCACTTTGCAAGGCTTCGTCTGAGCTGTCTGATTGAAGAAGAGATGAGTAAATGAAACCTTGGTTAACAATAAATAGTTTTATTTTACTATTTTGATACCTTTATTGACCGCCACCCGAACTATCTTCCTACAGTATACTTCATATAGTCAACTGTCTTCTTCCGATAGGAAAAATAAAAATTAATCTTTTATTTTATTCATAATCTTAAACACTTTCTTGATTATCTTGATCATTAACACCGGTTAATGTTGTTTAAATAAATAATTTAATTTTTATCCATTTTAGTCTCAACACATTTTATTTTTCCGACGTTTCGGCCAATCCGGCCATCCTCAGGGATATCTACCACAAAGCAGCTTTTATTACATGTGTGATCCTCAACAATTCAAATTACTTAACAATATTACCTATAATTTATCTTACTTTAATACAATTTTGGAACTAAATGATTTAAACACTCAACTTCATGCAGGCTATTCTGCCCAGGTCAAAACCACAATTTCTATGAAACATTAAAACATTAGGTAAACATATTTTTTTTTGTTAATAAGTATATCCTACATTATGTCCAATTACCTAATTAGTCAATTTTCATACTAAAAAGAAAAACCAAAAATCATTTATCACAATCACTATTTGTTAAAACTTTATGCCAACAATGCTTGTAACCTTCCTCCACTCAGTTCCTCCTTGAATGTATTATTCTCTTTAAGTAAAATAATACATTAAAAAAAGAAAATACATGAATCTATTTACATATCTGAAAATATTAATTATACAGTGAATTTCAAAACAGATACAAGAAATTAGAACCAACACTATGCAGAGATATTAAGTAAAATTAACTTATGAAAAATATAGGTTAAATTAAATGTGGATAATTATAATTAGCCTTGATGGGAATTTTACTAATGAAATAAAGAGGAAAACTAACAAAAATATTGATATAATAAATAATTTTAATGCTTGAACTGAGTGGAGGAAGATTACAAGCATTGTTGTGATGAAGTTTTATCAAATAGTGACTGTAATAAATGATTTTTAGTTTTTGTTTTTAATGTGAAAATTGACTAATTAGGTAATTACAAAAAAAAAAAAATTTACCTAATGTTTTAATGTTTCATAGAAATTGTTGTTTTGACCTGGGCAGAATAGTCTGCATGAAGTTGAGTTTTTAAATCATTTAGTTCCAAAATTGTATTAAGGTAAGATAAATTATGAATAATATTGTTAAGTAATTTGAATTGCTGAGGATCATACATGTAATAAAAGCTGTTTTGAGGTAGATTGTCCCTGAGGATGGCCGGTTTGGCCGAAACGTCGGACTTGTAAGAAAAATAAAATGTGTTGAGACTAAAATGGATAAAAATTAAATTAATGTTTTATTTTTTGTATGAATTTTGTCCTATCAGTATTATATTTATTTATATATAATCATATGGTTATATGTATAGAGCCTATTTTGTGTTGATAGTGTTTTGTACAAATAGCTTGGCATATTCATTTGAGTATTGAATCATTATAAGAACTCATTATTCAGCTAAAAAAAATCAAGAATTCCTAGTTATGAACTTGAGATAACGCTAAAGATAATTGATCTGTTTTGTTTATTTTCTTTATCATCAGTAGATTTTTTTTTATAATAATAAAGATAACTTTTTTTTGTTTTTTTTCAACTAATAGAAGTTTCAGTTATTTTGTTAAGCCTAATGAAGGATCTAAGCCATTGTCGAAGTTATGCTAAATTTGAATGGGATTAATACTTTTTGATTTGGTTTATTTACTAGCGTTTGATAATACTTTGCACATGCAAAATAGCACAAGTGTTCTGATTATGTAAACCTCAAAACGATTTATTCTTTCCCTTTATACCTTAGGATAAGGATCGGTTCGCTTGCACCACCAAAGCAGCTTTGGGGGCACCTCTTTCCTCTGATTCTTTTCAACCCTTTCAGATATTCCCTCTATGTAACCCTGAATCAAGCTGGAGGTCTTCACCTTTTCGATTTGGTTTTCCAGGTTTCAGGAGTCCTACAAGAGCTTGATGTTAATCTATCTTCCCTTTGACTGAAACTGTTACCAATTACAGCTAGCTGTAGTTTTAATATTTATTGTGATATTTTTTTAATTTACTAAAAATTAGGTATTTTAAGTAAATTTAATCGAATTTGACGAAATAAATTCATAGCAGGTGATGGATAATAGTCCGATACTCAATTTCTTTCGATCTTTGTCAATTTTCTCTTTTCCACATTCATCTTCATTTTCATTTTAAATCGGTTACTCACGCATTTAATGTTTATTGTTGTTGGCGATGAGTACGATATATTTTCCAACAACAAATTCTTGAGCTGAACTTAAAATTATCTCCTGGTATCCAACAATATTCAAAAATGTTCTCCAGCATATTAAAACTACTTCATTTGATTCCTGTTTAATTGACCTTTTGATGTCAGATTTAGGGTTACATTTTTCTTTTTCCCATAATCCTATCGGATCTTACTTATCTTCCGATAATCCCGTTATAAATTTGACTATTGTTAAAAAACTCTGAAAACGATTAATAAATATCGTTGTATTACTAATCCTTTGAAATTTGCCTTTCGTTCAAGATATTTCAGGAAAGTCATTAGGTACTGAAAAAAATTCAATTAAGACATTTTAAGTAAAATTAGATAGAATTTATCAAAAATAATGATTTAAAAAACAAGGAAAGAGATCAAAATAAAACAGTAGAGCAGCATGCAACCAAAAAGGAGCATACTTTTGATTTTGAAAATGTTATGATTTTACATAAAGAAAATAATACATTAAAAAAGAACGACACTTGAATCCATTTACATATCAGAAAATATTGATTATTCAGTGAATTTTAAAACAAATACAAGAAATCTGAACCAATACTATGCAGAGATTTAAGCAAAATTAATTCATGCAAAAATGGGATAAAACTAATGCTTATAATTATAATTAACCTTGATATGAATTTTAATAAAAAATGATGAGGAATTTCAACCAAAATATAGTTGTAATAAATAAATTAAATGCTTGACCTGAGTGTAGGGAAGGTTACAAATATTGTGATAAATTTTAACAAAGAAGGTTGACTGTGATAAATAATTTGAACTTTTAATTAATTAGGTGATTATAAATAATCTAAGAATTGTTTATTAACAAAATTATATGATTCCCTAATGTTTTAATGTCACAGAGGTTAATTTGTATATATGGATATAATGACCTGTGTAGAATAGCCTGCATAAAGCTGTTTTTAAAATGATTTGGTTCTAAAATTGTATTAATATATGATAATTTATTAATAATATTGTTATTTTTTTGTAATTGTTAAAGATCATATGTGTAATAAAGGCTGTTTGTGATAGATTGTCCTTGAGGATCGCCGAATTAGCCGAAAAATCGGACTTATAAAGGAATAAAAAATGTTTTAAAACTAAAATGGATAAATTTTATTTATTTAAACAATATTAACCATAAGAAAGTTTTAAGATTATAAAGAAATTTTTTTCTTTTATTTATTTCAAACTAAGTTCTAGATATCGCCTCTTTTTTCTTTCAGTCCTAACTTCATGTTTACAAATGCTTCTACAGTCATTTCTTCCTCTGTATTGTCATCTGTATAATGTATCTGCTCTGCAATGCTTTAGAAATTTTTTCATCTTTTCTATCATACATTCTCTATCCAGAAGTTTCTTCTTCAATACACATAGCTTTACAAAATTATATCAGATTTCAGCCTTAATTTTTCCCACATTGTAGAAGTTTTAATTTTTTCACATTGCTATCAGCTTCTTTTCTTATCATGAATGGTAAAGTAGAGGAGAGGTTTTGGCCCAAGCTTTATTTGATAACAAAAAATTATGGATAAGAGAAAGTGTGATAAGATGAGCACTTGGAAAAAGTGAGTAAGCAATTAGATCGAATCAGTACAGTGTTGCTAAAAAGTGAGTAAGCAATCAGTTCAAATCAGTACAATCTTGCTCAAAAGCAAAGATGTAGGTCTTAACTCTTTACTAAGATATAGTTTTAATTTAAGATCTATTTATATTATAACAAGTAATTTGACAGTATAGACTGAAATTAAATTGAATATTGAAAATTAGCTTAATAGGTTTCCACATTGCAATAAAACTGCAATAGATGCGTTTATTCCTATGCTTGTTATATGACGATATACTGTGTTTTCAATAACATTCTAACATAAAAAGTAACTTGTATATCGTAGAAGTAATATTTTTATTAAAATAAGCAAGGATAAGTTAGTACAATATAGTTTATGTTTATGCATAGCCGTGACTACAAATTGTTTTGGAGGGGGGGAGAGCAAGCTTAATTTTGCTATCCTTTCTTACATCCCATCTGACGGCAGTATTTTAGGTAATATATTTCAAATAAATATCATTATCTCAGAACATTAACTCATTTTATTGACCGAAATAAGGTAAAACATTCAAGAAGAAAAAATATTTTTACGTAACCTAAAAATATGATTTCGTTACCAAAGTTGCTGTACTACGTTCCTGAAGCCTCTGAGAAAAAAAAAAATTACGTACTGTTATTTTTATATAATTTCATAAATGATATACGTTGGAACAGAAAACATTGTGTTATGCATTTCTCTATAATGATTTATCCCGACCTTTGCTTATAACTTTTTTTTTCGTCGTCATACCGTTCTCAAAGAAAACAACCTAATACGTTTCACAAAAACGATTTCGTTTATGCAATTTATCGATTACCACATTGTATTGTAGAAATAGCTTTATTTATATCTACGATAAAAATATATCTAGACGAACGACTAACCTGGAATCCTCACACAAGCCTGAAAAGACAGGAAACTGCACATCGATTTTGACTATTAAAGCACTTACTGGGCAAACGGTCTAGACTTTATTTATTAGATAACTTTGATTCAACAGTAACTCGTATTAATTATCGTAAGTACAGATGAATATGGAGCTGATCACAGGAAGTAAATTTATAAATACAAAAAAAAAATTACACCGTCCTAGGTAATGAACCTGAATCAATGGTTAAAATTATAATAGTACTGACAATAAAATAAAGACTCATTTTCTTTAACGAATAAAATAATTATTATGACATGATAAAATGCAACGAGTTTATAAGGTATAAATATGATATAAACTGGTTAAGATAGACATTTAAATATCTACATTTAATATCTAGATAAAAATTAACGACTGACACGGAATCCTCATACAAGACTGAAAAGACAGGAGACTGCTCGTCGATTCCGACTATTACAACATTTACTAAAGAAACGGTCTAAACTGCCAATTCATTACAAAAGATTGATCTAACATGACTGCAATAAGGCCAATATGGACATTCGGAGTTGAGCTTTGGGGCTCCACAAAACCTTCGAATTCCTCTCGTATCCAATCCCAAATCCTTCGTGAAATCCTCAATGCTCCTTACTTTGTCAAAAATAAAATCATACATGAAGACCTTGATAGTCCACATGTAACCGAACTAGCCCGAAACAGATATCATTCCTTAATTATAAACTCCTCCAACCCACTTGTTTTTATCCTTCTTTCCTTTTCCGTTCCTGACAATCTTCCGAGGCATCTGAAAAGAACATCAGAAGACTTGCTGGTGTAAAAACTTCATGAGAATGCTACCAACGGGTAGTTTCATTAAACGCCTGTATCACTCCATTATAACTGAGTTCAATTTTACTGAATGCATTATAATGTACAGTTGTAAATTGCAATAAAGATATTAAATAATAATTTTTTTTCTAAATTCTATACGTTTTAGCGATTTATTTATTTTTTTTATAGCGAATTTCGTCCGTTTTACCAGAAATAAATATTTCAGTTTACATATTTCAAATGAATACAGATATATTATTGTAGTCATTTTTAATTATTTTTACT